>NC_084598.1:31917221-32217221 GCF_033807715.1 Cololabis saira
CATGTATTTCCATAAACCCTTATGATCAATAAATCTGCAATACATACATATATTGTATGACCCAGCCACCTTTAATCAAAAATACATGTGGGGAAAAACTTCAAAGGTTCTTCATTTTTATCCGTAATTGTGTCTGTAAACAGTTCTTAACATTGTTTCTTTAAAAACCACATACCGGTATTACAGCTCTCTTAATAAATTAGAAAGTAAAATACAACTGTTAACCAGTGATTATTAAATTGAAAATAATTCCATTTCAAAAATATGAAGGTACAAAGATGACAATATCAACTCCTGAATTTCATAGTTTTAATTAGGCATCTTCTTGTTCATATGAAGTGTTTTATTTCATGGTTAAATTAGTTTCAAATAAAACACGCTCGCACACAAACACCACAAATATAGATCTTTTTCAAGGTTGCATTGTTTGTAAAGTTCGTCTCCCGGTTTTTGGCAGCTCAAGTAGTTAAACTGTGGGTGTAAAGATGGAGTAGATGGAGGAGTGCTGTGGGAATAATAGTCAGAAGCCTGGAGGAGGACAGAGATTGATTTTGAGTGCTCGGCCCAGAGAAAAAAAAAAAAAAGCATCAAAAATTAAAACCACCCCACTGGCCTGTTAAAAGACAGCAGCAACTGTCTGTGTATCCCCCCCAAAAAAGACAGAAAAATATCCATCAGCACCAAAATCTCCCAGTGAGATGTAATTTTTTACATTCACTGGTGAAATTAATGACCTTAAATGTTGATTGCATTTAAGAGCACAAAATAATCCCCCCGTTTTGAAGAGTTGAAGGCGTTGCGTTTCCTTTTCTCTGCAGCCTGATGAGCTCCTCGCCAGATCCACCCTCCGTCCTCGTCCTCCTCTCACATGACGTCAGCGCGCTTGTCCCTCACTTTGCTCCTCTGTTTCGTTCTGGCTTTGAAGGCAGCTGAGTTGAAAAGATGCTGTTCAAGAAAGACACAGAGACAAGCGTGAGGTATTTGTTAATGAAGCTGGTCGGAGTCGGATGCAGCAGATCGTTTCTGCTGGAGGCAAGAAGGCACCGCTACCTTCTCAAAACGTGAAATCTTGTTGGCTTTGGAGGTGGCGGCATCCAGGATGATGGGGGCTCCAAGGCCGAAGATGTCGCGCAGTAGTTGGTTAAACTGCACCAAAAACACAAATCAGAGTTCAATGTCAGAGACGTAGGAGTGGGACAAACCTCGACACAACTCAACTTTATTTAAAAAGCATACATGGGTTCAGAGTAAAACATTAAAAATGTGTGGAAGCAAATATAAAACAATAAAGCCAAGATCTCAAACAGAGTTAAAAAGCCAAAGCATGAGAGGATTTAAGAAAGTGAATCCATATGCCTGATGTGTAAAGACAACTCGTTCCACAATTTTGAGCCAGCGACTGAAAAGGCACGGTCACTTTAAGTTTCCCGTTTGTCTTAGAGACGACTAACAATAACTGATCCGCCGACCTGTGGGGGGGTGAAGGAGCGTAGAAGCAGGTCAGACAGATACTTTGGAGCGAGACTATGAAGACATTTATAAACAAATAAAATATTTTTTTTAATCAATGCATAAACAAACAAGGAGCCAATGAAGTGATGGTAAAATTGGAGTAATGTGATCTTGTTTTCTCGCACCGATTAAAAGATGAGCAGCAGTGTTTTCGAACTAACTGCAACTGACTTCTGGCTAATGAGGCTTCAAACGGCTCTTCAGAAAACCTAAAGGTAACGTCACAGCGGGTGTACTACGTCTACTACAGTCTACTAATTAATGTTTCTGCAGACCTGCATGGACCTTGACGACTGCTACTTACAGCTATATTTTAAATCCACTTATTACAAGCCCACAGAGGAGTAGTGATTTGTTTTTGGAGTGCGTGTGTGTTGACTGGCATATACGAAACTACCACTGGCCTGCTGTCAGGCAGTTTTACTAGACTCAGCAGGTAAAACCAGAATCCTTGAGGCTTTTATTTAATGTGACAAAACAGATGTGACTCATGCAGCAAATTAAATATTTATCTGCAGTTTATGAGACTTTGCATGCGCCGTTCTGTTATGGCAAGTTCGCGGTGGCTTTCATGCTTTCGTGAGCTTCCCCCACCTGTAGATGGTGTCTGACTCCAGATTCTAGGATCTCCTTGAAGGCATCGTAGATTCTCCTCCTCACCCAGCTGTCGATGTAAACGCTCTCCACTCCAAACCGGATCTTCTCGTCTGTGAAATCCTCGTTCTGTGGGCCAGGAAGAGAAAGTCAGAAAACTGGAGATGCACAGGATGCAATGGGCATCTGCTGCACCAGAAAAACTCAACAGCTTTAAACAGATGTTGTCGTCTTCTTCTCTTCAGTAAAACACACCCCCATTTTCTTGAATAAAAACTTCAGTTAGATTCTCATGAAAACCACCTTTGATAGCAAACGAACCTCTATGTAGTGTAGCACTTCTCTGAAGATGGAGCGTTGTTTCCTTCTGTCGTTTTTGGCTCTGTGTTTGTTTCCATCTGTGGCTAAACCCTTCAGACTTTCACAGAGACCGTCACTGTCCTCCACCTCAAACTCCTGCAGAAACGACAAAGCATCAGCTCAGTACTACTTGAAACGTTAGACGGCTGCATTTGTTGGTCATGTCAGTGTTTACCTCGTCTATTTCTCGGCCCAGCTCCACCAGCAGGGCGATGGTCTCCCCCACTGCGATTCTGTAGTTGACGTCGCTGCTCTGAAGACAAGCTTGCAGCTTCGGCAGGTGACTAGACGGGAGAACAGTCACTGTTAGCGGAACAATAACTACTGATGACATTTTAATGAATATGTGCGTTTCACTGTTCCAAAATGTCAAACGTGTACAGCTGAACAGAACTGAGAGGATGTTCAAGAATAAACACAAACCATTTTTAATAAAATCATAAACCCTAAGGCTGTTTTAAACCAATGTTGTCACTTGGAAATTGTTCGGTTTCGAAGTTTATAATTAATTTATGGGCAAACATCTACCGGGACAGGGAAAGATAACAGTTTCACCTGTTAGGGGATGCTGTAAGATTGCAGAAACATCCTTTTATAAATAAACTAATAAATATCAGTGTTTTTGCCACCGATGTTTAGCCTTATAAAAGGTTGATGTGCAATATGGCCCAAAATATTTATCAAGATATATATTTGAAAATTTGCATATAACTGATGATATAATTGATGCAAGACAAAATACAACTCCCCAACTTTAATAGTGCAAAAAAAAAAAAAACATCAATGTATTTTCACTTAAACAAGCAGCTGTTTTTTATGTGCAAGTAAGCTATATACAAATTTACCAGTGCAAATACTGAGTTTAACCAAAAAGCAGTGGAAATGGGCTGACATGTCCTGAGCATAACCTCGTATAACATCCACAAAACTTAAAGAGTTGTTTTGCAACATAAGATGCAGTGTCTTTCCACACTCCCAATGGGCCTCATATCCCTGGCTAAACAATGCATCGCTGCATTAGTTAGTTCCCCGCAGCGTTTGCTACTTTTGTCATGAGGCTTGCAGCTATTTAAAGCTACGCCGATTCTTCTTTATTGTACCTCTTCACGGGTTTTAACAGCTCTGTTGTACTCCAAGTGCTTCTGCTTCAAGTAATGAAATCGGTTTGTGGTGATTCCTCCCTACGCCATGACGGCCATCCTAGAGGCTTTTAGTTAATGTGATAAAACAGACGTGACTCACGCAGCAAATTAAATATTTAACTGCTTTGTGGCGTTTCCTCCCTATGCCATGACGGCCAGCTTGCATGTTGGGTATCTGACAGGCGAAAACCAAAGCAGTTGCACCATTTTTCAAACCAATTGTGGTTCATTTGTTTCATTCAACGAGTCGCTTTTTCCCTTCTTATTCTCCGTCGCCACCATGCTTTTTCCGTCTTAGATTAAGATCTGAACACTAAAGTGGTTGCACTCACTGGTCCAGCAGCACGGTGATTCTGGAAGCAGGACAGAGGGTGACGAGCAGCGACCAGGCATGCAGGGCTGCACCGTGCAGGCCTGGGCCTCCGGGTTTGGCCGTCGGCAGCGTTCCCTCTCTGTTGGGATAGGAAGACGTGAAAATGCTCTCCAGCAGAGCCAGTGTCTTGTTCAAGTCCTGCAGGGGAGAAAATGGAGAGTGAAGGGGTGAGAAAGACCCGAGACTTCTGTAAAACAGCACGATAGCCCTTTAAATCCAAGACGCCACATATCCTAAAGCCGTATAAAGACTTGATTGTCTCGGTTGTTTATGGCCTACAGTAAACATTTGATATGTTCCTGTGTATATTTAAGAATGCAAAGTCACCTCTCCTTCTTCAGCAGTTGAGACATAGCAGCACATCCCCAAAGCTCTGGCGCACTGAAGGAGACAATGGAAACAGAAGAGTCAAACAAGGAGACAGGAAGTGGTGAACCCCTTCTTTATTACCATTATATATATATATATATATATAGTATACCGTCTGATCTGCTTCTACTTTGTGATCTCCTATGTTACTGTGTTTAGATTGTACTCCACTGTTGTAAGTCTCTTTGGATAAAACCATCTGCTAAGTGTTGTGTACTGTACAGTAATTAAGGCTTTCAAAAATGACACACCCTGTTTAAAAGGAGCAGGGTGTATGTGAGTGAACACAAAGGTAACACATAGCAGATTACAGAAGGAGCGAGTAAGAATATTACAAAGCATATGGACGACAGGGGGAAAAAAAACAAAAAACCTTTGCTTGATAAAATATTATAATTGAAGATTCTTTGGCTTTTGGTGTACGGTACATAGTGGTCTACATCTGTGAGAAGTGATTGTGCACTTTGTGTGTCTGTTCCTTGCAGTCTATTTTCTATTTTCTATTTTTTATTACTATTTTATTGATCATTCTAGCATGTTAGTGATTTTATTGTTTCTACACTTTGTACTGTATTTTCTTTTGGTATAGTTTCATTTTATTGTATACTGTACAGCACTTTGGTGGACCTCGGTCGTTTTTAAATGTGCTATATAAATAAAATTTACATTGACATTGACATATTATAGCATCAATGCGACACTAACTAGGAAGAGCTGGATAATGAATGGATGGCTGGACGGATGGATGACTTGATGATAAGAGCTGGTCAGTCAGAATTTGTCACAAAAACTTCTGGCTGAACAACTACATGTTTTTACATCCGTGATGCAATAATGCAAATGTATTGTCTGTGTATTTGCATTTTTAGTTCAGACATCTGAAAAGCCCCGAACAAAGCTGTGTGGTTGACGTGATCACACTCACACTCTGGCGAGCTGCTATACTGGCACTGTTGTCAATGAGGATGGTAGTGAGGATTGGTAAAAGCATCTTGAAGCCTTCTTCTGCCTCGTCTCCCCCGCCCAGCTGGATACAGAGCAGGGTGAAGACTGTGGCTGCTGCTGCCTGCTCCTCCCCACTGCCTGCACACATCAAGGGAACATCTCTATCAGCTACCGTGCTTGTAACAACAGGAAAAATAAACAAACATCTAATTTGCATTACCTTTTTTAAGACTCCTTTCCAGGCAGTCGCTCACAGTGAGGCGTCTTTCCGTCAAGAATTCGTACAGAAGCCTGGATGAGAAGGCCTGTCGCAACGACTCCAGGGCTGCTAAACGAGTCTTTGCACTGAGAGACGAGGAAAGGGAGAAATTATAATAAGTTAAGTGGAGAGGAATGAATTCATTTGCATCACCTTCTATAGTTAGTCTGGTCTCACTAAATCCCTCGTTTCTGTCCTCTGTCATGACATTCACATCTTATTTACTTGGTTAAAATCGGGAGTAATGAATATAAATATTCACCTCTTATCCATCAGGTTGTCTATGCACTGCTTCAGCTTGTCCTCTGTTTCCTCCTGGGCAGTCAGCTCGTCCACTTGCTCACTTCCTGAGTTGGACCAGAGAGCACAAACAATACGTCTTGACTCAGTACGTTTACAGGCAGCAAAGAAATCATATTTCTGATCGTATCAGATAAAGACATCCAGAAGACCGAATCACTTGTCTGAGTTTACATGCTGTTCAGAGAATCGGATAAATGGCCAGAGCATGGCTGACTCTGTGACGCTATGTGGCGCTGTAACCATTGTAACCATTTCAACAAAGATCCACTTCTGAATGTTTAGCTCTTGTATTTGATGGAGCATGAACCGGGTCTCCTCGTCCGTCCAAAAGTGAGTTGAACTTGCTGAAGCCATGTTGGTGTTTAAACAACTATTTAACACGTTCCGTCTCCTTTCATTTCCGGGTGAATGCCCCAGAGGAAATTCTCGAGCATGCGCAGACTACAATATCCGATGTCTCCGTATACATGCCGTTAAAATTCCCACTATGAACGAATTATCTAGGTGTTGTTATCCGATTATTAAATGTCCGAAATAGATCGGATTTTGGTGTTTACATGCAGTTTAAAAGGTCCGAATGATGTCTTATACGCTCAGAAATCCGATTGAACAGCTGCATGTAAACGTACTGACTGTGACAACAGTAGAACAAGCAGTTCAAATGTAATACCGCAACCCCACCCGAAACAACCTTTGAAAAAGTGAATGCAATTCTATTCAACTGATAAGATCGCTAAATGACACTTAAACAATGTTCTCACAATCTTCAATACGATTGCTATCTGCTCTTTTAAATGAATTCAAGAAATGAAATCATTCATTTTTGCTCTATTCCAAACAAGTACATGATAAATGTATTACAGGGTATTTGTATCTCACGGACGTACCTTCTTCCATGACCGAAGCGTTCTCGCTGGCACTGCTGTAGTGGCTCAGAACGTCAGACGTGAACTCATCGTCGCTGGCGCCGGACTCTCCCTTCATCCCATTTTTAACTCCTACAGAAAGAAAAAGAATACGTGCGGAAAAAGTAAGACAAATAACAAAGCAAACAAGAAACAAACTTTTTGGAAAAAGTGCGAGCCAAATCCATCCACGTTGTGATTATCATCTTATAAACATCAAAGCCATTTCCACCAGTACAGAGCGCAGCAAACCGCCTGCAATGAGGCAGGCGTTATGCGATGACAACAGCCTCCAATAGCCAATATTCAATACAGTTTTGAATAACACCCATTTCTAATAACACCCTGGAGCAACAATTCTACTCCGGAGTAGAAGCAACAGCCTTAATTATCCATTGCATGCCCTTTCAGATGCGATTTTGTTGATAATAGTCACGTTGTCGCTCTGCCTGCATCACATGCTTTGTTTCAAATGAGGTCCGGAGGCCGTTTCTTCTGCATTCTTTGGTACCACCCACTGGATATCATAATCAAATCCAGAAGAATCAAACTATCAAAGAGGAAAACAAGTTGAAAAGGCTGGCCAGGTTAATTTTAAGCACCAGCCATTTATATCACAGGACACTCCTGTCCTGAGGGGATTTAAAATCAATGCTAAGCATCTCTGTATCGACAGGAAAGGTGAAAACTATCACGTTGTCAGCAGATGATCAGGTTGTTGTCAAAGAATACATTAACTGCAAAAAGGGTACTTCAATGATTTCAAAGCTGCACTATCGAACTGATCATCAGTATGATTAAAATCAGGAACATTCATATAACTGTATGTTCATACATAAGTCAAAGTTTAAAAATAAGTCTGGTAATAATGGAGCCGCTAAGACCCATGAAAAACAGGAAGTATATCTCACTACCGGCAGGAGATGTCAAGATAAGTGCTTTGAGTGTGCAGGAAAAATGTAAACACCAAAAGTAGAAGTGTGTGTCTTGAGGAAACAGAGGAGGAAATACAGCAAAAAGCCAATAAATATATATATATAAACCTCATATATAATAAAAGCCTATGAAAATGGGTAACACAAAGAGGATCGTTAGTACTTGATGTGCCAGAGAGAAGTGAGCGGGGGGGGGGGGGGGGGGGGGGTGGGGGCGAACAGGAACGAGCCACTGAAAAAGAAATATCCTAACCCGGAATATGAAGGTTACACACTTCCTAACCCATAGTGGATTTATTAAAACTGGCTTTTTGGGATGTTTCTGTTATCTCTAACCGTCTAATAGTTTTATTTGAAGTCACTGACTTCCCTCAGGAGTTCGGTGTCGTTAACAGGTGAAGGAATAGTGATCTGTGTGCCTTAAACTGAGATTTCAAGATTTGGCCTTCAGCTTCAACGCTCGGTAAAATAACATTTGTGTTACTGACGAGCATCTGCTTTTGAATTACGGCTGAGGTATGGTTCTGCGTCACACCGACGCAGAGCACACGCCGCAGCCGTGACGCCGTGCTGAACCCTTCTGACTTCTCCGTCTCTCCATTTGGTCGCGGTGCAGTACCCCCCGCGGCCACTAGTTAGCGATCTTTTTCTGAATGGTTTATCCGACTTTTTCCGGTCACAGTAAATCAAAGAAATAAGGACAACTATTGTGCAAAAAACAAAAACAAAAAAAATCACACATAAACGAAGAAAAGAGCCCTGGAAGTTCACTACTGATTCAAACCGGAAACCGGAAATGCTTCGCTTTCAAACGAACCAATCACAGCCCTCTCGGTCTGCGAGTGGTCTGCGTCTCCTCGACGCGTAGTTACAATTTTCAGGAGGTGCACGTCAGAGACGGCACAGGTGACGGCGTGTCCTCTGCGTCGATCCAAACCACACGCCGTAGGCACGGCGTCATTTTGACGCAGAAGCATAACTGAGCCTTTAGTCACAGAAATGAACTCAGTTATATGCTTTGTCCATACTAAACTGTTTATTAAACATATAACCTGCCATTAAAGTACAAATTCTGGACATTCATTTTGTAACAAGCAGTCGAGGGCTCTGGTTACTGTAGCCAATAAAATTGAGACCCTTGGAGTTCTTATGTCGGCAAATGAATCACTTTACTTCATAAATAACCAAAAATATAAATGCAAACAAAAGTATGATGACTGTTCACACTCATTAGTATCTTTTAAAAAACTGCAAGCCTGCTCAAAATGATCAAGAAAAGAAGCAACAGCCCAAAACTAACTGAAATGTGGCTGAAGGTCACCTCTAAATCAACCAAGCGCAGACTAACTGCAGTGTTAAGAAGTTGAGTGCAGATTTACTCTCCTCACAAACACTTTTGGTTGTAAATGCACACCAACAAAGTTCCTCGTTTGCACAAACGCACCCACCCACAGGGGGATAAATGGGCCTAAACATCACTATGAAAATGCATTCTTGGCACATTTACTTCTGATTAATAGTGAGGACATAATTGCAGCCAACGTTAAGACAATGGCAGGATTTTCCATTAGCCAATGCCCCGTCATCGTTTATGCATTTATTACTAGCAGCTGCGGTCTTTCAGCGCAGCGCTGCCATGTGTGTTTGAGAAGCAGTAAGAGCTAACCCTCAGGTTCCTGCTGGCTCAGGACTTTCTACTGTTGGTGGGATTACTGAAGACCAGGGTGGCCATTCATCGGCTCATTCAGGCAGTGTGTGTGCTCCAGAATGGTCACACCACGAGTGTGTATGCGAGTGTGTGTCTTCATGTTGAGGTCATCTGGGACAGTTGAAGTGATCCAGAGGTCACTGCTGTTGCAGCTGTGATAAATGGTGGGTGCAGCTGAGAGCTATGTCCCTAGTTAGAATGCTGGTTTAGTTATATTCATCAGTGTTCACTGTAAACTGCACGCTGCAACAGCTATTTATGTTATTCAACAGATTCACAAGCTCAATTCCAGTCCTAAATGTACTGTATACGACAACTTTTGTGCTTTATTTTTCTTATCTTTCATTAGTTTCTATCTGTGTGCAGGTAAATCCTATGATTCAGCGGAACAAAAATAACAAATGGATGCCGGATTTCTCCATTTAGCTTTTTGATTTGAGCAGATATAGACGAGGGCTCATCTATGCTGTCTTTTCTTAACACTGATGAGACAATAAGAGTTTGTTACTGTCATCCTCATCATCTCAAGTCTCTTCACTATTCTGATGAAACAGTTTATGTCTGACAGAACAGAATGCAAAGCAGCATCAGTCACTATAATTTAACAATAAATGTCTTAACATTCCTAAATCTCAGAGGTTATGCTAAATTTTGTCACCGTCATGTGAAAAGCTAAAGTAACCTCTTTTGGCTTTGGTTTGTAACAATTCTATTGTTATTTCCTTAAAGCATTTGTTTTATAACTGTTTTACTATAAGTAAAATTATGAATAAAATAAATTGATTTATATAATTTTACCTGATGTGGTGTAAAAAAAGAATTAAAATAAAGAATCCCACCCCTGTGCACTTGTCATGGATATGAAATCTAGCTATCGAGATCAAAACTGCTTTTATGAACCAGGCTTTAAACATTTATTTCTGCTGCGAAGTTGGACATTTTAACATGCAGGTCAAGAGAGACTTGGTTTTAGAGTCAGCCCCCGGTGGTCAGTTCATGAACAGCAGTCTTTCCCATTACCGGATAGGATTCAACACGCCAGTTACAACATGGAACTGGTTTTGCAACATAGAGCTGCTTTAGAAAAGCCTATTTTTGTAAATGTTCAATACCAGACTCTACAGCTTATGTGCAGATGTTAGAGAACATTCGTCTGTTGTCTTTCCTCAGGCATGGGATTTCTGCACCAACTAAACTTGGTAACCTTTCCAAAGCAATCTGACCTTTTTTATCCTGTTAAATACCAGCAAAATAACTGGTCCTATTAAACAATGTCAAGTGAATCAGCTACCGAGATATTTTGTAATAACTGCAAAAAGTAACCACCTGACAAAGCAGCATCTGAAGCCTGCTAAACAATGAGGTAATGAATATGTCATAAAACACTAATAACACACTGTAGCTCAGTACAGTGGTACATGTCGGTCTGTTGCCGCCCCACACCTACCCACGCACGCCTGCCTACACACTGGCTGTGAAGCAGAAGCGCCCCTCCACAACTCTCATGCCATCTCTGGTTTGCTGCCTTAAGCTTGACATTACAATCCCTCAGACTGCCACGGGAGTCCGTCAGGCTCCGGGGAACAGACTCGGCCGACAGACAAACTCTTGTCCTGAGTTGAAGTGGAAAAACCTCAAGTGAATCCCTTAACTACAGTTGGGTAGCAGATCTGTTAACGTAAAACAAAAGACCCCAGATTTCAGACTTAATCAAGTTCATGAGGTGGCGAAAGACTCCAAACCGCTGAATGATATTGATGTGTGCAAGACCCACCAAGGAGTGTGCAATGGAAGTGGAAAACTTGTATGCACCCTACCAAGGAGGTTCTCTAGACCATGGGGAAGTAGCTAACCCAAGAAGGTGACTTATTTTGACCCGATAGTGGCGCTTTTCCACTAGTATCTACTCAGCCCGACTCGACTCACCTCCACTCACCTTGGCGCTTTTCCACTAGGGGTTGAGGCGTGCTGAGTAGATACTTTCTCTGTAACTACTCTGCCGAGGTTCTAAGCGGGCTGAGTCGGGCTGTATCCGACGTCATCACACTACACGCCACCGATTGATCAGGGGTTTGGGAGTCAGACTTCTAGGAATATATAGGTTCGATTCGATAAGGAACGACCAGATCTAGCAGGATCTCTGTCACTTCATAGCTGCTCCCACCAACCAACAGACTTTTCAGCAACGCCAAGACAAACTAAAAAAAAATTAAAAAGCGTTGCCGCTTGAAGCTTCTCTCACTCTCAATTTTTAACTTGATATGGAAGACAAGTCACAGCACATATATCATCACCTCCATGTTCTATATCTTTAGTGTTGTTGTCTTCTTCGTTTAGAGGCAAGCTGAGATGAGTCGAGCTGCGTAGGTACTAGTGGAATAGTGCCAAAGAAGTTCCTGAAAATCTGTGCTAGGCCGATGGATGGTAAGGGCAGAAAAATGTTGGACGGGGGGAGAAATACAACGCAGATTAGACATTATTCTGGCAGCAAGCTAAATGGAAAAGTGTTGAGTCTGTGGGAAGTTAACAGGTGGTGAGGGAATGTTTGTACTTATGTGGAGGAATCGAGTGAAGCTTGTCAAGGGCAACATGCATAGAGGCATTCAGACAATAACAGTGATTTAGGCGCGACTGTGCTGCAATAGGGAACGTGGTAACGACAGTTATGTCAAGGTTAGCAGCCAGAGCAGGAAACGCACGAGGGACCACAAGTTCAAAAAAATTAGTTTTTGGAAGAAGGGAAAAACTATTAACAAGGTGACTTTAGCATGAAGTGGCTGTTGGTTTAACAGCATGCACTGGAGGAAGGCTCAAGAGCTTCTGGGCAAGTAGTTGAGCTGGACAGGACGCTGAGGTCAAAGAAGAGTTACCTTTCAGTGACGCTTTAGTTGACAGCTGCAGTTGAAGAACCTCCTGACGGAGAGAGCCTAGAGATGATGTATGGGTGGGGGGGACGAAAGAGTGTTTGAAATACACAGTACGGTATGTTGATGAGTATTGATGATGGAGGGATGAGGGAATAGAAGAGGCCATAATGAGAGGAAAACATCAAAAGTGAGCTGCATTTCTGGTTCATTGAGCTAAATC
Organism: Cololabis saira; assembly: GCF_033807715.1. Classification (NCBI taxonomy): domain Eukaryota; kingdom Metazoa; phylum Chordata; class Actinopteri; order Beloniformes; family Belonidae; genus Cololabis; species Cololabis saira. The sequence goes on from NC_084598.1 coordinate 31,929,714, forward strand.
ATTCAATAGTTTTGGTATAATCATTAATCATGAACTAATCTGAAGAACAATAAAAAGGCAGTCTATAGCAATACCACTTCGGACCACACAGGCAGAGCATATCGCAGGAAAGTTAACGACCGTTTCTCAAGACCAAGTACGCCCAGTTAGAACTGGTGAACTTGGTAGTTCACACTTGGCTTGAGAGAAAATAGTTTGGAACTCACATTTTTTTCTGCTGTGATCAATGCTACAGCTGAGCTAGTAGGCATATTCAAAAATATCTATATAAAAAAAAAAAAAAAAAAAAAAAAAAAGGGGGTTAACAAAAAGGAAACCTTGAGCGATACCAATGTTCAAAGACTGTTTTGGCTTAAGATTTTATGTTTAAAGGCTGAATTATGCTTCTGCGTCAAAATGGGGCCGTGCCTACGCCGTCTGGTTTTCGTCGACGCAGAGGACACGCCGTCACCTGCGCCGTCGCTGACGTGCACCTCCCGAAAATTGTAACTACGCGTCGAGGAGACGCCAACCACACGCAGACCGAGAGGGCTGTGATTGGTTCGTTTGAAAGCAAAGCATTTCCGGTTTCCGGTTTGAAGCAGTAGTGAACTTCCAGGGCTCTTTTCTTCGTTTATATGTGATTTTTTTTGTTTTGTTTTTTTGCACAATAGTTGTCCTTATTTCTTTGATTTACTGTGACCGGAAAAAGTCGGATAAACCATTCAGAAAAAGATCGCCAACTAGTGGCCGCGGGGGGTACTGCACCGCGACCAAATGGAGTGACGGAGAAGTCCGAAGGGTTCAGCACGGCGTCACGGCTGCGGCGTGTGCTCTGCGTCGGTGTGACGCAGAACCATAACTCAGCCTTAAGATGATGTGTTTTTTTGTAATGGGCTAGAGGTTTAAGAAATTACAAAAAAAACAATCAGAACGTCAGAGGAAATGTTCAAATTGGTTCTATATTTATACCTTAACCAAAATGTAATTGTAGAAGAATTGCATCCTTACACGAAAAGATCTTAAATCTACATACCATTACATAACCAAGTTATAACTTTCTTTTTTACTCTTTGTGCCTCGGCATTATTTCTGTTTCATGACACAAAATCTATTCTAGGACACTTTACTGTCGAGTCGACATGTCTCCACCGGACAGGGTTTTTCCTGCATAGAGAAATGCGAGGCAGCGGCCTTGGTCAAGTTTCATGCTGCCTCTGCCTTCCCAGGACTAGTTAGTATTTATTTTCCATGATGGAAAAGTTATTTCCAAACAAGTATGAACTTGGTGTATTCGATATTTGAAACCGCAGTTATAGCTCTCAACCACCACCATGAAGTGGTGGCACTATATCAATTACCTCATCAGGCAATTCCGCCAGGAAAAAACAACATTAAACAAAAGGGGTGTTTGCCTATCTGATGAATGCGTCTGACGGTGCACTGACTTTGTGGCTCTTGACTTTGAGCCCCCTTGAATCAGATTTTGCCTAATACAGTTTATAAATTAATTAAACACACACCTGCACTTGATTTCTCTGAATTAATGTTACATCTCATTGGTGCTCTTTTTATACACGCCTAAAAATAAAGACTTCCTTAAAAAGTGAGCTCACAAAGAGAATTACAGGCAAAATAGTGCAGAGAGCAGACTTAACTAATCAAATACGGGAGGATGTTGAGTCATGTTATGCAAAATATATTGTTAATTTATCAGGAATGATAACGCAATACAGCCAAAGCCTGTGAATGTGAAACTTGGAGCGTGAGTGGAGCAGTCAGAGGGGAGTAAACTTTAGAGCAGGCTAAAAATTTTGGCTTTCTGATTTCAACATTTTACTCATCTTTCCAGATATTACCCAAAAAAGAAGAGGCCAACAACAACATTCAACCTCTCACATGCTGCAGACAAATACCAGATAGTTTGTAAGACTGTTGGCCACTAATTACGGGCTAGATGCTATAAAACGCCTCTGCCACCAACCCCCATACTTGACTATATGCAATTTAAAAAAATACTTTGTCTGTGACTGATGACGTTTCACAAGAACACAGGAACAGAAGTACAGCTGAAAGATAACAAAATGCACCTCCAGCGGGACAAGATAGTTATTACAGGCTGTGCGTTGACCGTCCCCACTCGTTAACGCTGGATTCATGCAGCTGCGTTGCCTCTGGTATGACAAAGAGACATCAACACCTACACCCTTAGTGCTTTGCTGCAATGCACCAGGCAGGGTGAATCCAGCGTCAAAGACCATTTATGCTCAACGCAGAAGACAAATAGGCAGGCGGTGGGACCCTTTCATCAGTCTCCTGCGTCGTTTATGGGCATAATTTGATCTGTCGCTTGACGCAGAAAACAAAGCAATACTACCGGAAACTGTGGGGGGCGATGTTGAGCAGTATAGCTAACATGCAACCAGCAAATGGAACAAACCAGAGAAGAACGAATGAAAAAAAAGGAATATGGCGTCCACATTTCGCAATGTATTCAATGGTCAAACAGACCACAGCCGTCTATGGAGCTGCCTCTTTCTAATGGCGCTTTTCCACCAGTAGCTACTCAGCCCGATTCGACTCGACTTGCCCTCGTTTCTTTTCCATACCCAGATCAGAAGGCGGGGTTGGAGCGAAGCTGCTGTGATGTACTCGATTGTGCGACACAAGCGAAGAAGTAAGACGCCAACGACAGAGAACATGGATGATTTGATATATCTTCTACTTGCTCTGTGGCTTGTATTCAATATAAAATTAAAACAACGGAGGGAGAGAAGGCTTCAAGCCCCGAGTCGCTCTTGAAATTATGTCACATCCCGACTCAGACATCTGAGTGGCCAACTGCCTGACAAATTGGTGGCATGTAGTGTGATGACTTCAGATACAGCCCGACTGAGCTACTTAGAACCTCGGCAGAATAGATACAGAAAAAGTATCTACTCGTCACATCTAGACTCCTAGTGGAAAAGAGCCAAACTGAGGCGAGGCCAGTCGGGTCGGACTGAGTAGGTACTAGTGGAAAAGCGCCATAAGAGCATGCATTATCATGATCTTCTCCACTGTCACCATGTCTGCTGAAACTGCTTCTTTTTCTTCTTCTGGTGTTTTTGGGCAGTTACAAACAACATTGTAGTAGTGCTGATTTTCTGCCCCCAAGCTGTGTCTAAAACTGACGTCAAAATGTAGACGTGAACTCTGAACCCAGCACTGCCCACTAGTGGACGAATAGACTTAACTACCAAGGCAAATGGAAGTCTATGTATGACATATGACTACGCTTGAAATGGACGTGGCTATTTACATACGCAAGGAAGCATAAATGGGCCTTAACCCTTTGCAGGGCAATTGACCATATTTGGTCACAACAGTAGAACTACAGTCTATGGTTATTACAAAAAACATTATAATGTTAATATTGGTCCTTTAATATTCTCCAATAACCCTCCAGCATTTGAATTTCAAGTATTTTATTGACTGCCCTATAAAAGGTTAACATGGTATAGTCAGGACTCCTTCTTCAACACAGCAGATCTATACGTCCCCATGTGGTCAGAACTGGCATTGCTACAACGTGGCTTTGATGCATAGGCTTATTTTCCTTTACCTCCATCTTCTCTCGTATATGTAGATTTGAGAAAACTTATAGTACAGTGACCTACTGTACATGTTTTAAATAGCATGTCATAGTTGCTAAAAATAACAGTTAACCTTTTCCCTTAATGTGTAGCTTCCATATGCCGGTCAAGGTTTTAAATATAGAATAAAACATTTCAGTGAAGCATTAAATAGGCATGATGCTTTTCTTCAATGGATTCTTCAAAGAGTGTCCATGTGGCCTCCCAAGATAACACTTAACATCCAAACATAATAGGAGGCTGTATTGTATTCTTACTAATGCAGCAAGGAAGAATATTTTATTGCAGTGGATCAACGAAAAAGTACCAACTGTTTAAGGCTGGCAAAGAGTGGTGTTTGATCTAGTGCCGTTAAGAGTACCTTACATGTATATTACATTTAAAAACAGACCAATTCTACAAAGTTTGGGAGCCCTACTTGAACTATGTAGAGCCTGATGTCTCTAATATCATGTTGCAGGGATTTTCTTGACTGGTCACATCATATATTTTTACTGTAACCCAGGGCATTATCTATATAGATCTGAGCTGGTGTTTTTGTTTTTTTGCTCAGTTTGTTTGCCTGTTTTGTTATTTCTGTGGATCATATTATGTATCCATCCTTTACTTGTAAAAGTGAAAAATTAATAAAAATTGTTTAAATAAAAAAAAAGTGTCCATGTGTTAAAATCCAAATAAAGTAGCAGTGTCATGACAAATTATGTGACCGAGATAAGGCATCTCTGAAACACATGTGCTTTATTCCGTAGTATCAGTGTAATTACTAGGCAATAAGACTCAAACTGTATTAGCTGCAAAAACCTACAGCACATATAATATATTCACACAAAAACGCGTGGCTGTCATTACTTAAATTGATGCACAGGCTCATTTGCCTTTACCGCCACCTTGTCTCGTTGTATATGTAGATTTGAGAAACTTTATAGTACAGTGACCTACTGTACATGTTTTAAATAGCATGTCACAGTCGCTTAAAATAACATACAGTTAACCTTTTCCCTACATGTGTTGCTTCCATATGCCGGAAAAGGTTTTATATATAAAATCCAGTGCATGATGCTTTTCTTGAATGGATTCTTCAATGAGTGTCCATGTGTTCAAATTCAAATAAAGTTGCAGTGTCATGACAAATTATGTGACCCAACCCACTGTGACCCAGATAAGGCATCTCTGAAACACGTGCGTTATTCCGTAGTATCAGTGTAATTACTAGGCAATAAGACTCAAACTGTATTAGCTGCAAAAACATACAGCACATATAATATATTCACGCAAAAACGCGTGGCTTTCATTACTTAAATTGATGCACAGGCTCATTTGCCTTTACCTCCACCTTGTCTCGTTGTATATGCAGATTTGAGAAACCTTATAGTACAGTGACCTACTGTACATGTTTTAAATAGCATGTCACAGTCGCTTAAAATAACATACAGTTAACCTTTTCCCTACATGTGTTGCTTCCATATGCCGGTCAAAGTTTTATATATAGTATAAAACATTTCAGTGCTTTTCTTCAATGGATTCTTCAATGAGTGTCCATGTGTTCAAATTCAAATAAAGTTGCAGTGTCATGACAAATTATGTGACCCAACCCACTGTGACCCAGATAGGCATCTCTGTAACACGTGTGCATTATGCCATAGTGTCAGCGTAATTACTAAGCAATAAGACTCAAACTGTATTTAAAAAATGCAACTATAATAAATGTCAAATTTAGCTGCAAAAAAATACAACACATATCATATATTCATACTAAAATGCAAATAAATGTACACCCTGAAATTGAAGGATCAACAGGCGTCTTTCACATGGAGAAGTGCTGCTTGCTCGTTTGGCTTAACAACAGTAGTAACAGAGTCGTCATCTTTTATTACATTAGTCCTGGTTTCTTGCCAGTTATTAGACTGGTTACTCGGTCCTGATACTACCTGATAAATTTTTCCTATCTTTCAATAATTCAGTATTGTATTTTTTTCATGCTAAATTGTCTTTTTCTGTTTTATATTATGCATTTCTATATTGTGTTTTTGCTTGGAAGTCAGCTGCTGCTACTACTGCTGCTGTTAGTGTTGTTTTATAAAAGGGGAGGCATTTTCATGAGCCTTTTTGGCTTCCACCTCTCCTGCACAATGCTTCATTTGACCATTGTTTTTACTGTTGTGTTTTATGTGCAAATAAACTAGAGTAAAGTACTCACCCGGCTTGCTGGAGCCACGCTTCCCTTTCCTGCTGCGCGGCATTTCGATGCAGCTCACAACAACAAAGCTGGCCCGCGTTTAGCAGCTACTCTTTAGCCCGTTTCAAGTCCCAATTCCTCCAATATAAGCAGGAAACGAGCCCAAAGCCCATAAATCCACGTGGTTTAACCTCCCAGATTCGCTATATGTTTAAAAATAAAGCCACTTCCTCCCACGCGTGTGTTGACACGCTAAAAACATCCAACCAACACGTGGTCAAACTTCGCCCCCGGAATAAAGAGTTGTCCAGCGGCGGGAGAAGTCTCTGTTTTCCACGAGTTTTTTGTGTGTATTATCTATGATTGTCTCCTGGTAATCTATACCTAATACCGGGCTGAGATGGCAGGTATTTTCCGAGGTGTTTGGGACGGAGTGGAGAGCACGCTGCCGTCGAGTCCACCATCTTCCTCAGTAGCTGCTGACAGACCGGCGGCGCGGGTTGCCAGGTTCTGCCAACATCCCCCTTTTCTGATCATAGAACCAGAATCAGAATCAGGTTTATTTGGCCAAGTCAGGTCAAAGATCCTCTATACATTATTGAACATCTCTGGTCAGGTCAAACAAGACAGGGAATTTGACTCCGGTTATTTTCGCTCACTGTGCAGTAAATAGACAAATGACAGCTGTTATTAACATATATACAAAAATAAAAAAATGTAAGTGAAAGGTGTGCGGTCTAATAGATCCATGTGTGCAGTATGAGACATGGTTATTGAAAGGTGCATTGTTACAGCATATGATTGTGGTTATTATTATTATTATTATTATTAATAAGATAAGATATCCTTTATTTTGTCCCTCAGTGGGGAAACTTATGTTTGTTGTCAGTAGTACACTTAGCACACACATGCAGGGGAGGTTGTAAAAAGACTGAAAAGTCAGAAATAAAAAATATATAAAAAATACACAAAATACATATGAAATATGTATAATAATATGTATAAAATATGTATAAATATGTATAAAATATGTATATTATTATTATTATTATTATTATTATTGCACAGTGATTGATTACTCTGAGACTCTGAGTGTTGAGAGTTCATCAGAGCAACAGCTTGGGGGAAGAAACTGTCTCTGAGTTTGGAGGTTTTGGCGTACAGAACTTTGTAGCGCCGTGCAGAGGGGAAGAGGTCAAACAGACCTGTGTGTCCTGGGTGTGACCTGCCTTCCTGACCACCAAACTGCTATTAATTAAATTAAAGCTGCAAGCAGCGATGCCAATGATTTCCACCAATAAAGTTCAAGGACTCAAAACCAAGGCCGATGACACCACCCACGAGTCTTTATGTCAAACCATTCAAAAGTTATGGCAGAAAGTAGGAACTATCGGGGGGCGCGCTTTTTGGCGTCTATCGTCGCCACGGTAACGCTTTTGACTGAGAAAAGTAATGCACGTGCCGTTGTCGCAGAATGGAGACGCGCATTTTGATGTATAACACACCTGGGGGCACGTTACGGTTCGGGCCGTATTAACGGCCGAAGAAATGGCATAAATTGCGCCAAAATTACACGACTAATTCAAAATGGCTGACTTCCTGTTCGGTTTCGGCCATGGCGCCAAGAGACTTTTCTTTAAGTTGCGACATGATACAGGTGTGTACCGATGTGTACGTCAAACCGTATTGTGGGGCTTGAGGCACAAAGTTTTCTAGGGGGCGCTGTTGAGCCATTTTGCCACGCCCATTAATGAAAACCATTGAAGCAGCACAATGTAACTTTCAGCTTTTGTTGAGTTTGGCGGCTCCTTTGGACAAAAGCGGTAGTGCTTTACCAGAAAGAACACTACATTTCCCATGAGCACCAGCCCGTACTGCCGGAAAACTCCTGTCCCCGTCGCGTGCATTTGTTTTCATAGTGAATGAACGGGACGGACTTTCAAAGCTACTTTTCTGTTTTCAGCGGTCGTTTGCAGGATGGATAGCGAAGAGGTAATGTATCTATTTTTGGCTAAACAATATAGTATGACGATGTTGAAAATCACTAAGTTCAACTTGGTTTTATTAGTGAAGTCACCCCCCCCTGTCCTGTTTCAGCGTTTCTACTGCACCTTTTTCCTGTCACGTTTTTTAGAGGGACTTCGTTATAAATTAGTAGTCCAACATACTTACTGACAAAATAAAAAAATACTTTATAACCTGTGAATAACTGAATGCCCATTCCTTATATTTTGCAAATCAGCCCTGCACAATTTTACAGTTCTCAGGAAAAATACTAGAACCCAAGACCCAAGAACGTATGTGAAAACATTCTAATTTTGATTCTTATTGAACATAGAACTTTACATTTACATTTGTATCATAACAATTCTGTCTCTCTTGTCGGACATCCATCCTCGTCTTTCATCTCACGCCAGCGAGTGAACGCCGGGCCAATGTTTATTCTTGTCCGGGCATTTTTTATCTATTTTTTTTCGTCCGGGCATTTAGCTTGTTACTCTCCCGCTTTCTTTTTTTGCCTCCTCCGATAAAACTTTTATTTTCTTCGGTTTTTTCGCTGCTTCGGCCATGATACCAGCTTCTGCTGAGCTCTGCGCTCCACGCCCCGCCCAGCTTTCGTCTCGACTACGAATCGGGAAGGAGGGGGAAGTGACGTATGCCATAAAGCAGTCAAAGCCGTAAAAATTTGTAGTTTTTTAGTGTGGAAGGGTTCCTACCATGCACCTCAAAGTTACATAGTGCCAGTGAAGGCGATACAGACCCCTCAGACCATTACAGAGGTGTCATTAAACCTGTTGGAAGTTGATGTACCATCACAATGACTCTGGAAATATTATATTAAGATAGAAAAGTTACATAGTGCTGCTTTAAATATCAAATTTTTCGCCAGGCCTGGCTTGCGTGCAAAATTTGGTGACTTTTGGGGCACGTTTAGGGGGGCAAAAAGGCCCTCATTTCGTCGGAAGAAAAACGAGGATAAAAACTCCTACAGATACAATAGGACCTTCGCACTGTCAGCAATGTTAGCACTGTTAGCCATTTTTTCGGGTTTCGACCCTCGATAGAAGATGTCTATAGATTCATCAGGAACACGCACAACTAGGGTTGCCACCCGTCCCGTAAAATACGGAATTGTCCTTTATTTGAGAAAAAAATGTTGCATCCCGTATTGAACTAATACGGGACACGATTTGTACCGTATTTTCATTAACTTTTACACCATATTCTAGTTGAATTATTGAAATAAATTAACCTTTACACCATATTCTAGTTGAATTATTGAAATAAATTAACTTTTACACCATATTCTAGTTGGATTATTGAAATAAATTAACTTTTACACCATATTCTAGTTGAATTATTGAAATAAATTAACTTTTACACCATAGTCTAGTTGAATTATTGAAATAAATTAACTTTTACACCACATTCTTCACCTGTAGGCTATATTATACATCTGGGCTGATGTGGACATACATAGCATAGGAGGCTATTTCAGTTACTAGTACGGTTGGCTGTCTGTACAGTCATGCAAGTTCAATGCTATTAAAGCACTTTAAACTTTAAATCAAAGCATTTTGTCTTTTTATATAAAAATTTTATATAAAAATAAACACATTTTTATTCAGTTTAGAAATTTGGGGGCTTTTTTCTTTTGGCTCCTGCGGTGCTGAAATCAGGGCGTTTCTTATTTCTATTTCTGAAAGGTGGCAACCCTACGCACAACTCAACTGGGTTAGTTGAGTTAATTCATAACTGGTGTGTTGGAACCAACTGAGCGTGTTTAGTCGTCATGGGTTCAGATAACCTCAAGATGAGACTTTAACTCAGTGTTTGTTAAACCTCCTTCTTGGAATACCCCCCAGAGCAGTGGAAACAATAAATAAATAAACTCTGGGTTAGACACCATGTATTTGGGTCTGAAGTGACAAGCAACTTATAAATATGGTATATATATATATATATATATATATGATTTAAAACAGAAGTACAAAAAGAATGATTGTTTTTTCATACTTCCTGCTGCTTGACATCTTCCAGTGAAAGAATTCCTATTTAAATTTTTTTACCCCAAAATTGTGAATACACATTATCTTTGTTTATTACTACTCAATGACGTAAAATTTATTTTTTTCTACACCCCATAATAATAACAACACTTTAGAAAATTGAAAAAAGAAATATATAAGATTACCAAATGTTTTCATGATACAAAAGTGATTACTTATAGTTGAAAACAAAATTGGGGGTATTTAATTTCAATGGATGACTTTTATTTCCTTCCAAATACACTTATGTTCCAATTTTTAATTGGTTTTAATTTTGCAAAACCTTATCATTTCATGATTTTTTTAAAACTAAATTGATCACATCCAATTTCCTTATTTGCAGGTAAGAACTTCTGAAAAAATGTAATATGTAAAATATACATCCTGATTCTGGGACCGCCATAGCCTGCCTGGAAACATGTTTCCCACCAGATTCAGAGACCACATTAATGTTAAGAATATCACAATGACATTTCCCTCACATGTTTCTGTAAAAACAAAAAAAGGTCAGAAGCAAGTAATGAGGAAATATCCTTTATTAATAGAGTTTCTAAATGTTATTTAAAATGTTCTCATAAACATTCAGCAAAACATGAAAGTCTAAACTTCTCACATACAGTAGTAATGCACCTTCAAGGTATAAATCAAATGAACACATAAACTTAAATGTCATAATTAGGTATAAAACATCAGAAAAGGATTTTGTTTTGAGTTGGAATGATAAGAAACAGACCCAGTAATCACACTTGAACTGTTTACAATAACACTGTGAATTTGGTTTAGCGGTAACAAGACAACCTTGGAGAACATACAGTATGATGCACAAAAGCAAAGATTTTACATCCATTTGGACTTTTTTATTATTTGGTCCAACAGTTAGACATTAATATATTCTATTAGAAACAATCAATAATCTACATTAAAGAGTTAATCAAATATTAGTCTTAAGTAGATCCATAAGCAGTCTTTTTTTATTTGACTGCAACCTGGTTAAGCTCAACTTGTAGTGTACGTAAAAAACCTCCCACAAAAATGCAATAATGCTGCTTATAATTAATTCCAGGCAGCTCATCTGTAAACTGCACCAGATTTACATCATGTCCATCCACAGGTGAAACCAAGGTAATGCAGCTCTGACACTCTCAACCAATACTGCCCGACTGTATACAGCGACGGATTAAAATGTGCTTTTCTGTTCTGTTCAGTCTTCCCAACATGTTCCCGAATGATACCATATTTTCTATGGATCTTTTACATTTAATATGACTAATCCCAGCTGTGCAGCACACATGCTTCAGTGTGCGATAGACATTTTAGCATTTTGGTGATATTTTCTTCCCTCAAAGATGAGGATTTGTACATATTGTACTGGTTTTTGCATTGCTACAAACAAACAGCAGGTGGCGACATTGGTAAGGAATCAGACGCGACTCTCCACGGTGAAGCTACTCGCGTGTGTCTCCTATCCAGAGTAGTAGTTGGTGGGGACAAATGGCATCTTGCTGACGGTGGCCGGCACTGCCTTCTTCCTGACTTCAACATGGATGGCGGTTCCATTCTTGGCGAACTTTGCATCCACGTAACCCATGGCAACGTTCTTTTTGAGGCAGGGAGACGGGCACCCGCTGGTAACTTCACCTGTACAAAACAACAAAGACGTTTTTTTTCCACCTCCTCATGCTGTCACGTCTGATAAAAGTCTCAGAAAATGTTCAAAGATGGGTTAGGATCTATGAAAGAAATTAAAATCTACGAATACAATTAAATGGGGCAATTTTTAATTGGGTTTGATATTTTAAAAAGGACAAATATGGAGGTAGACATGTTTGACTTTGTTAACTTTATCACAGACAATGAAGATGTCTGGTTTCTTTTCTTTCACTGGTGTTAGCCTGTGGAATGACCTACCAAACTCTGTCCGATCCGCACGGTCTGTAACTACTTTTAAGAGCAAGCTAAATATATATATATATATATATATATATATATATATATATATATATATATATATATATATATTCTAGCACTAGCGTGACAGCACCTGTGTCGAACTGGACTCACAGCAGTCTGACCAGCACTTATCCAGCTGTACCCTCCTATGTAATTTCTTGCTTGTGTTGTTCTCTCAGATGTAAGTAGCTTTGGATAAAAGCTTTGCTAAATGACTGCAGTAGTAGCAGTAGTAGTAGTACTAGTAGTAGCCCCCACAAAGGTTCCCCCGTCTCCAGCTCCAGCCTGTTTACTTTCTTACCTATAACTTTTCCATCGGGGCCGAGGATGGGTGTGTGCTGTCTGACCGGGGGGCCGGTGGACACCAGGCCGACTCTCTTTCTGGCCGTCTTGGCTTTGATCTGAGGTATGATGATGTCAGCACCAGGGAAATCTTTGGTCTGACGCCTGCGCTTTCCTGCGATGGTCAGAACAAGCTGGCATGAAGTTCAAAGTTAAACAGAAACTACGTCCATGATGTGTTGACAGCCTCACCTATCGTCCAGAGGAGGGAGGCCTCCACAGGCGTGGTGGTCTCATCTATGTCGTTGCCGTAGAGACAAAGCCCCGCCTCCAGCCGAAGACTGTCCCTGGATCCCAGACCGGCGAGCTTTACCTCAGCGTTGGTCAGCAGCTTCTCCGTCAGCTCGACCACTCTGGACCGAGGAATGGATATCTGGCAAACACAGACAGAGAATTAGCTTGATACTCCTGGAACCTGCATGTTTTACTCTGTTGTAACAAGAGGACCCGTCAGTGGTTTTCATGTGATGAGTGGTGGGTGTAAAAGCAACATTACGAGGGGCTTTTTAATGGTCTTTTAAGGTGTTACTTTAAAACGTGGCTGGTTCATCTGGTCAGCCATTCCCTAAAGCCGGGCATACACTGTGTGATTGTCGACTCGTTTTGAACCGATTTTCCAGTCGTGCAACTATTTTTTGGATCGGGCCGGATTTCAACCCAATCGTTGGTCGTGCCTCGTGCAGTATACGTGGGGTAACAACGAGAGATTAACACCTCACGACGAGCTCCCGATCACGAATCGTGCGCTCGCAAGAAAATCAAACGTGTTTGAAATCCTGGTCGCTCCTCGTGAAGGAATCGCACAGTTGAAGCAGCTACGACCCGATTGGCCTCATCCTTTCGCAGAGAGCACGCGCAATCTCTGATGTCACGTCAAAAACTATTATTTGTACTTTAAAGTGTTGCAAATTCACATTACAAATCATGTTTTAATAGCAGAAAAAAAGACCGCATTTCCCACGTCTGCCCAGCCAATTCCTTGTCCAATCACGACGTTGTCTAATCTTTTTTCATTTATCACCACACAGAATGCCACAAATTGCTAAAGCCTGATTTATGGTTCCGCGTTACACCAACGCAGAGCCTACGCCGCCGATTTAACGAAGAATCATAATTCAGGCTTAAGGCAGCGTGTTTGTTTTTGCTGAGCATCTTTGGTGTCTCCCACTTCGGGGTTCCTCCTCTTCCACTTCTTTTTGACGTTGCAGTTCCAGTACACAGAAGTCCGACGTGAGGATTATGAATGTATAGTGTGAGCAGACGGGTCGCATCAGAGCATCGGGACATACAGTGTGAGACCATTACTCGTGGGGTGTGAACTTTTGAACTCAGCGATCTAGTCGTGCAGTTTGAGATGGGGCTGAATTAAACGATTTAAAATATCGCACAGTGTATGCCCAGCTTTCGATATTAGTCTGGTTCCTCTGGGTTCAACTTGAGTTGAGTTTCCAGGGAGCAGTACCAACAGATGAAGAGGAAACTGCTGCTGGATGTCATTGGATAACCAAAAAACAAACCTTAGAAATGAAGGATGTGACGTAGGCAAAGCGACAACCAGACTATTATCACCAAAAGACACGGTGTGTAGTGGAGTAGGAATGACTGATGTTGGTTTTGCAGTAAAAACTCGTTGATTCAAGTCGTTATTAGCAATTCTGCAGCCACTTTGGTTGCTTTGAATATTGGTTCTTGTATTTGTCATCACTTAAAGCTGTTGTGATTGTTTTGGTAAAGTTTGTACCAGTGGAAACAGCTTTCTCAGTGATCAGGCCTGGCTAGACTTCTGTGTATTCACCATAAATATAGAAATATGTTTAAATCATTTAGCAGATTTGTTATGTTTTATGTGATTTTAACTCCTACAACAGCAACCAGTCAGAAACTAGGACTATTTGAAGATATGTAAAAAAAAATAAATTATATTCTATAAGACTCAAACTGTAGACATAATCAAGCTCACAATGTTTTGAAAAGGCCTGAAAGAGAAACATTTAAAAGCACTGTGCAAATACAAGCGCTGCATTTGAGGTTATCACCCTACTGCAAAATACATTGCAGCCAATCAGACACCTCCTCCATTGTCCTGCATGATGAATAATCACTGCCTGCATTTATCAGCACCGAAGACACCATTAATCCTGAACAAACCCTCCATGTGCAGCCTGCATGTCCCTCCTGCAGCCACAGCAGAAGCACAAACACCAGCACTGCTGTGTGTTTCCCCCACAGGATACACCGTGGGTCGACTGTGGACCCCAAAGTTGAGGAAGGATTTTAGATCCACAATCTTCAGATAGTAAAATGTCTGGGTATTGTGTATATCTCTGTAAATAATGAACTGTTGGATCCTTGCGAATGCACAGCTGGAGGTGGAATGAAGACGGATCTCCAGAAGAGATGTGCAATGGCAATTTTCTTTCTTTCTCCAATTTCCAATTTTCTTAAAAGGTTGCATCTGCCGTTACCAGTTGTGGCTGATTAAGATCTACTTTCTTAGAACAATAACCAAACTGACACTATTAGTTTCAGAACTTTGAGCATGCTCATAGCTTTAGTGTTGGATTAGGTTGACTCAAATGTGTTCCTTGTTGTTGCTCCACGGATGAGAACTCCATGAGAAACTCTCCCCCGAAAAATAAATGAATTAATTAATTAAATTTGAAAAAAAAAACTGTCAAGGCTGTGCATTTGTTACGTGCACATCTTACAGTGTGTAAGATGTGCACGTCCAACATGGCGTTTGATATCAAGTTAAAACATGAGAGTGAGAGAAGCTTCAAGCGGTGATGCTTTTTTTTTTTTTTTTGTTCGTCTCAGCGCTGCTGAAAAGTCAGTTGGTAGCGGCGAGCAGCTATGAATTGACAGAGTTCCTGGTTGATCTGGTCGTTCCTTATCGCCCGCCTAGATCCCTTTTTAATTCTCTCCTCAGCCGCCAGGTTTATGAACATCTGCACCTCAGAGTTGGATCATGAAACAGACTTTTGCGCTGCCATTGCCTGTCGAATAAAATGAACAAGAAGCCGCGAGCCGCTCTCGCGCTGATTTCCGCCTCCTGACGGCCCCGCCCCCCGACCAATCAGTGGCGTGTAGTGTGATGACATCAGATGCAGGGCAGACTCAGCCGCTTAGAACCTCGGCAGAGTAGTTACAGAAAAAGCATCTACTCAACCCGCCTCGACCCCTAGTGGAAGTGCAAAAGCGAGGCGAGGCGAGTCAGGCTGAGTTAGTACTAGTGTAAAAGTGTCATGTGTACTGTGGCTGAGGAACAGAGACGCTCACCTCCACCCCGTCCTCACCGGTGTATCCACAGCGTGTGACCCGGCAGTGAGGAACACCGAAGACGGTGGCCAGCGCAGAGCTCATGAAGGTGAGTTTGCTGAGGTCATCCTTCAGACCTTCCTGAAGAACCCGAGACATGGTCGGACCTGACGAAACACAAACCAACTGAATAACGACATCATCCACAACATAAAATAAACACAAGAAGTCACATTTTTTAGCCTACAAGAGGCGGAGATGATCCGGTACCGTGAGACTCGAGACCATAACAAAATGAATCCAGTTATGGGAAGAAGACAGACAAGGAAAGAAAATGGATATTTTACCTTGCAGAGCAATGAGCGCTTCATCAAGAAACTCTAGATCCACATCATGACCTGCAGCTTTGAACTCCGCTAGTTTGGCCTGAACAGAAACACACATCAGAGACCTTCCCGCTGCTTCCAGGTCTTCCTAATCACATTCCTCCGGTTTACCTTCATATGAGTCGAGTCCTTGTCTGCACAGCCCGCGTTGGAGACAACGTAAAGGTAACCCTGGTCAGTCCTTGTCACTATGAGGTCATCCATGATCCCTCCTTTCTCGTTGGTGAAGAGGGTCAACGTGCCCTGTGATGAGGAAGAGGAAGAAAGGGATGAGAGCCCGAGGGCTGGAAGGGATACACAGAAATAGACGGCGAGCACGCCGTCCAGAGGATGAGAAAAATAAATGATAAACACACTGAATGCTGGTGTTACTTTAGCCAAGTGAGTGGTGTTTTATCAGAAATGTTTAGCAGCATTTATTGTTGCACAAAGTTGTCACTGCAGATAGTGGCAGCAAGAGACCTCAGCTTTGTCAGTCACGGATAATAATTGTTTAAACATTTCCCTCAGTGAGTAAAAGCAACTTTTTTCAGCTTTTCCCTTTACAGATCGCCACGGGGGATCGTCGTGTTCCCCGTACTGATTGGACGCAGGTTTTACGTTGGGTGCTGTAGTGACTCCATCATTGAGAGGCTAAGTGAGGGAGCATGGTACTGCTGACTCGCTACACAAACGATAAGACATTTCCGTGTTATTCAACCGTGTCCGCATTTATTCTCCTCCAACGCCGAAAAAACAGTCAAAAGCAAGGCAAGGCAAGATATTCACTCTCTGTCCGTATATATTCAAGCGGTCAACAAAAAATTACACTCTCCCTTCTCACCAGCTCTCCATGCAGCCGCCGCGGTGAACAGGTGAATATATGCCCATTCATTCAATTACTCAGATAACTACGCCTTGACCACACCCCCCTGTGACATGCATGATAGGTGTCAAACTGACAGCTGATGCCAACATAAACATAAATATTTAGCACATGGCACCTACAGGTGCTCTTCCCGACACATCCCTCCCGTTTATCCGGGTTTGGGACCTGCCCTGCGGCAGCACTGGGTGTGACCCCCCCCTCTGTCGTGGGGCTTTCGTTTTGTAATGGGGGCAACGTGGGGTTCAGTGTCCTATCCAAGGACACCTTTGGCTTCATTTCATTTTTTTTTCTTCATTTTTTTCATTTATTTTTATTTGTTATAGAGGGACATTGTACATTAATGAACATTAAAAACATATATAAATGCACCCAATTGTAGCCAAAAGGCTAATTTCCATTGGCAGTCCCCCTGTCAGAAGGAACACAAGCCGTAGTAGTAAAGGCAAAAAAATTACAGTAAAAACAAAGACATGTCATAGTTACAATATTTAGAAAGCAACATTACACATAACTCCTCCTCCCCTCCCACACACACTATCCGATCCACTAGCAGTGACACGCTCTCATTCCCCCTCAGCAACACAGGAGTGTATATACACCCCCCAACCAAACAAGGCCAGTATTCATATCAACAAACAATACATTTCACACCAGCCACAAGCATATAGACCCTGCACTACAGGTAAATCAGGGACTAGTGTTGACAAATTTGGCTGTCGATTAGCCATTTCTTAAAACTTTTTTTAAATGAGCTGTATGAGATGGACTCTCCTATGTTTTGAGGGATTGTATTCCACTCATTTGCTGCCCTGTAGGTAAAAACTGATTGACCAAATACTGTTTTCCTAAATGGGATCTCACAATCACCTCTAGCAGCCCCTCTGGTGACACTTGTTGCGGGTGATCTAAACTTCATAAGGCTACAGAGCGGTGGCGGAGCTAACCTGTGACGGATTTTGTACATGAGGCAGCAGTTTTTGAAAGTTACAAGATTGTTCCAGCTCAGAAACCTATATTTATTGAGAATTGTGCAATGATGGAAGGATCTTGATTTTTTATCCAGGATTTTGAGAGCTTGTTTGTATAGGGATATTATGAGAGAAAACATGAACATTGTTGCAGCTTCTGTAGTCATATGATTTCTGAGGTGCCTTCTGAGAGGGCTCAATAATTAAAAAGGTACCCCCTTTTTTTTCCCTTTTTTAAAAGCATTTGTTTAATTGGTAGGAAAACCAGATGATACTTTAAGCCACATTTATGCATACTTCTAGACAACTCAGAAGGATTCACAAACTTTAAGGACTGCTGTAATGTACTATGTAGGTTTACAGATATATTTTGAACGGATGCAATAGAGTAAGTATGGGGGCATCCAGCAGTTGTAGATCATCTGGGGGATTTCTTGCCACAATCACACAACCTACCTGGTTGTCCTTGAGCTCAGCAATGTCTGCAACCACCAGAGACTCCATGAACGTCACTCTGTCCTTGCCGTGGACTTTGGTCTGACACAGAAAAACACAAAGGACACAGTTAAACACGCCGGCAGCATGTGAACGCATTTACAGTGCAGTGAATGCAGGGTACACAAGCTTACAGCTCACCTGCAGCATGTGGCTGACATCAAAGATGGAGCAGTGCTCTCTGGTGTGCATGTGCGAGGCGATGTGGCTGTCTTTGTACTGGACCGGCATGCTCCACCCTGCAAAGTCCACCATCTTCCCCCCCTGGGCCCGGTGGAAGTCAAAGAGTGGAGTCTTCATCAGGTCAGCCTGGAGGACAGAAAACATGAGGCTGAGGTTGGAGAAAAAATAAAAACCCACTTGGAGTACAGGACACACAGCTGCGAGTAAATACAGAGAATTTTGATTTCATGTGGTTTTGTTTCTTACATGTCACTGAAACTGGTACAACAGATTTTTCTTTATGTGATCACCAAAATATTGTACCGCATTCCACACAAAAGTAACATTCATTTGCAAACGAAACGTTCATGGAAGTGTTTTCTGAATCACGCCGACAAACAGAAAAATCACTGACTGCACTGTGATAAAGACACAACTCTGTCTGGAGCTTTTTCTCTGTTCTTTTTAACCTCCAGTTGCAACCTTTGAACCAGCTGGGGAGAGAGGACTTATCAGCGCGTGGAGAGCAGCGCACGCTGATAGTACTGAAGAGTCAGTCACTCGTGGTTTTAATAAAATCACCCTGCAGCTCGGTGAAGTGAAGCAGGCCGACGGAGGCAGAGCGTCAGTCCGCTGGCACAGATGGACATTATGTCTGCTTGAACTGACTGCTGCTGCGACGCACTCATGTGTTACTATCAAAATACAGCAACACTGACGGTTGGATTCATCCTGAGCTTCTCTGGAGGGAAGTAAACGTATACATGTGATTTAAAAAATGCAATTAAAGTAATACGGAACAAGTAAGCTGGGTCAAGCCAGCTCAGGTTGGTCTGCACACATCACTTTCGGCACCCAGATGTAGGCCAGTGTGCTTGGATCATTTTCTTTTTTTTTTATTTAATAATGCTTTTATTGAAAAAGAACATGAGACAATTCTAGCCGCTGAATTACAATTTGCATTTTTCTTGTTAAAACATATACATACCGGTATATGGATATGTACATATAGTACACCAAAAATATACATACATAGTATGTACATACATACACACACATGAAAACTTCAAATAAAAAGCAAATAGAATAGGAAATAATACAGTTAAATTGTGAAAAATGAACAACACTCAGTTGGGCAGTACCTCTAAATTTGTAAAATAAGAAATAAAGGGTTGCCATTTGTGAAAATACATGGTGTCTTTAAGCCACCGGGAAATGGGAGAATATTTGGATCCTCTGGCTCTTCCTTTTTAGCTAAAACATTTGGTGATGCTGCTTTTAGCCACTATGCTCCAAAACTGTGGAACAGCCTGCCGGAGGATCTGAGAGGAGCTGGAAATGTGGACATTTTTAAACGTAGACTAAAAACTCATCTCTTTGGTCTGGCTTTTATGTAGCATCAAATTTTATAGTTTTATTCTCTTTAACATTTTTTAGAGGTATTTGTTTTATTTATTTATATATTCCTTGTAATGTTTTTATTATTATTATATTTTATTGTTGTGGACTGATTCTTTTTTTGCCTTAATTCTTGAACTTTTATTATCATTTCATTTGAATTAACTATGTATGTCAGTGTGCATTGGTCTCCCAGTTTTTATTTTTTATTTTTGTTTTTATTGTGCTTATTTTTCAGTCAAAATGTTAAGCACTTTGTATTTCATGTACCTGGATGAAAGGTACTATACAAATAAAACTAGATTGATTGATTGATTGATTGATTGATTGATTGATTGATTGATTGATTGATTTTCAATGAGTCTTGCATGACTTTTACTTGGGCTTGACCTCTGGTCTGAGGGATGAGGGCCATCATGGGGACAAAGTTTGGTAGTTTGGCCGCCAAACTACATTGGCTGACTGGGAAATTTCACATAGGACTGTAGGGAAAAACTGCCACAATGCTTAGTTAATGATCTACTATTAAAGATGAATAACATGTGCCTAAAACGTAAAGCTGACTGCCAAGCTGAATCAAAGATGAGGTGGAGAAAGTAAAATGAAAGTGTTGTTTTCCCAGCTTACAGTAATGAACAAGAACTCCTCATTCTAAAGTCAGATGACTGTCATTAATCTGCTTCCAGGGCAGTTTGACAGCATTTTGAGCGGATTGGTCACCATGCAGCTCCTACCTCTCCGCTGGCAGCCCGTGTCTGCTCCCTCCTCCCGGGGACCCGCTGCAAACCTCCCCGGGGAGCCGCAGGTCCGAGTCCCGGGACCCGGACCCTCGTCAAGCACCGAGACCACATCACCGTCCAGCCGACACACACACACTTAGGTTATTCCTCACGGAGAGTCACTTCCGCTCTGCTCCCAAACTCTTTTCAAGTCCACACTGTGGAAATCCTGCTTCACATGGGGCGCAATGAATTAATGAAGGAGCAAGGGCTTGTGGGAAATGTAGTTGGTAAGTCCTTCGGCGCATCATACTGTTTGATTTGATTTGATTTATTTTGTGCATGTAAAAAAACAACAATTCAAGAGGAGCGAAGAAAACAAAACAAGAAAACAAATAATTTCATACTTTAACACTTGATATCTTAATTTACATGTGCAAAAAGGAGTAGGAAGAAGTGTAAACTTATGTTATCCTACCCCCATTCACTAATGATTATCATTTAACCCGTATTTATAAAAAACTCACACTGCTAAATAACAGTATTATTCTTATTATTATATACTGTAATTATACTCACACACATACCTATACATACATACATACATACACATAGTTGAATATTTCTATATATTTGTACACACATGCCCATATAAATATTTATATAAATATACTTATTTACACTATACTGTCTCTATTAACTGCATCTGCTCTATATCTATGTACGTATATATCTACTTACACACATATTCACACATACACACACACACACACACACACACACACACACACATATATATATATATATATACATATATATATATATATATATATATATATATATATATATATATATATATATATATATATATATATATATATATATATATATATATATATATATATATATATACACATGCATACATACACATATTATTAGCTGTTCTCCGGAGGACATGTTACAACAGGGCCAGTGATGCCTAAGAATCTTATAAAGCCATGTTACTTATTGGTAAATGCAAACCACAGTCAAGACAAATAGTGACGCAATAATTATTTGGATTATAGTTAATATCTTGGCCCCGTAAACAACTGATTCGTTTTGTGTCACACATTAGATGAACATGGTGAAACATGTAATTTAGGGGTCTCGGACTCCGGTCCTCGGAGTAACCCTTAAAAAAAGAATACAATTTGTCTTCCATTTTTTTGGGCCGCTTTCTTGGACTCACTGCCAGGGCTTGCAGTTTTACCTGGAGTTTTTCATGGGCCAAAAGACTCGTTGGACTTGTTGGATTGCCTTAAAAAGACACTAAATGGACCTAAAAGATATAAAAAATAACCTCAGATGGACTCAAAACAATGGCAAAAAACGTTTTATATATATATACAGGTATATATATATACTTTTGCTTAAATATATACTATTGCTTAAAGAAAAGAAAGAAAGAAAAGGAAAAAAAACAATTAAATACTTGATTACTGCAAAAATATAACATCAGGCCGTGGCAGAACTAAATTCCTGTGAACACTTGTTGGCTTCATTCAAATGCACAAGAGTGAAAGAAACATGAAGGATATTAAATTCCTGTGTGAGAGCAGCTCACCCGTACACTGAACTCATACACTGAACATTTTCATTCTTTGAAAGGCATTAGGCGTCGCAGTATGTTGTTATTCATGTTGTACTACACAGAGTAATCCTTATCTCTCTTAATATATGTCCCTCACTAGTATTCAAGTTAATTACACACACACATCTATTGTTTCTGCAAAACTTTGAAAGCAGTTTTTTTTAACCAGATAAAGTTGCCCCTCTGATTTGTTGATGGGAGTGTTGGCATTTATCCCTGTGTACCCTATTATGCCTTCCACCCAGGTCATTGAGTCATCCTTTGGCCGGAGCGACTAATAATAACTCCCTGTCTGCTGCTATTCTCGGCCCTGCGGGCCATGTGTATGTTCATGTTAGGAGGGGAGGGTAACAAGTCTGAGAAGACTTCTGGTCTTTCTGTGTCTTTAGCGTTCTCTGCCTCTCTTATGGGGCAGCTGGAGGGGTCTACACCGGAATATTTCGGCACAAACATAGTCAGCAGTGGATGGGATTGGCATCGGGGGTTTCTCACAGCTGCTCAGTGACTCAGGAGGAGAAGGACCCCAACACCAAAACATGTACTTTTTCTTTTTATGCTCTCTAAACATCAAGGATTTTATAGGAACCGCATATTTGACTACTGGGATGATATTGGACTACTTGGTGTGAGTGGCCTCCGGAGGATATATTTGGATTTATGATTCAGCTTGTTGGTGCAGACGTGTCTGTTTCCATGTGAGACGTGAACAAAGGGAGACACCAACAACCAAAATAATCAGCTTCATTATATCTAACACAGCTTTTACCTCCAGTGAAGGTAGGTGGAGCAACACTTTCTTTATCTAGTTACATCCAGTCCTCCACATACGTGTATGGTATGGCCATTAGTCTCTTGTTATGAGTTTGATTGCAGTCAGGTAGGTGGTAATTGAGGGAGTCAGGCAGATCCAGAGAGTAAATAATCTATTCTTCATTCTGTTAGTTATTAGGTTAGGCTGCAACTCTGTCCTTTGGTCCTTGGGTCAAATTCCAGCTGCATTGTACCTTTATGGGTTTGATAACCA
Organism: Cololabis saira; assembly: GCF_033807715.1. NCBI lineage: Eukaryota > Metazoa > Chordata > Actinopteri > Beloniformes > Belonidae > Cololabis > Cololabis saira. Next base: position 31,952,756 of record NC_084598.1, read on the forward strand.
GCTCTATTAATAGCTCTGATAAATCAGCTACCCATAGGTGTTCTGTCATCAAGTAGACCAAGATGATCTTTCAGTAAAGAAGCAGTAGATCCCTACAATGAATGCATGTTTTAATTTAAAAATTGCAATATACTGTGAATTGTCATCTCAATTTCTGTTCATCTTTCTAAACAGCAAAATGGAAGCTAAAAATGTATTTTGTACCTATCAGTTGCAAGATATTAAAATCATTCATTCTGCACAGCTGCCCTCCTAAACTATCCAATAAACGGCCTGGCCACAGAAAGAAACCTCTAACTGGATCTTACAAGACAGTTTCGTAAGAATCACTCATTGGAAAAGAACTTCAGAAATGTTTAAACTAACAACAAGTAATTAATTAATCTAATCTTAATCTTGAATGACGTAGGGAGTACCGCCAGTTTCCTTAAGAATATCACTTATCAGTGAAGTTAATGAAAAAAACAAAAGCCTTGCTGGGAAGCAGGACGTTTGGACTCTGGAGTGATTTCAGAGGGTCTGACGAGGGGGGATTTACCCTGATCAAGACATCATGTAAGATGAGCAGCAGATTATGTGATGCCCCTTAAGATGACCAGTGTCGACTGGGCAAGCAGCCTTTCATCGACAGTATGAGATCATGGAGAAAAACAGTTTCAGTTCTGGATAGAGATAAATGTCGGCATTAAATGACAGCATCAAAACCAAATAAATACTAGTGTGACTGGTGTATCTTACAGAAATCTAGGGTTTTCAGGTCCCAAATCTCTCATATCTGTCTTGTTTTCAAATGAATAAAGTTCTGAGATGCACAATTGGCAAGTCTTTAGTCAGACCAGCCTGATGGTAAATGTTACCACGCTAAATGCCATTTACAATATATAACAGTTCAGGATTAAGACATTGCCATTACATTACAATGTAATGATTACATTTCACATGCTGTTTGAATATATGTAACATTTGTAGCTGCCTCTTTACTGGAGGCATAGTAGTTCCTGTTTTATTTTGAAACCTGTGTCTTTGTTTCTTGACTTCCCTTGTTCCCATCTTCCCTGATCATGTGCACCTGTGTCTCGTCAACCCTTGTCTTTCCGAATCCCTGCTGGTCTGTACTGTTTGATCCTCCATGTGTCCTGTCAGGTTTTTGGTAAGCTCAATTTGGCACAATAAATCACCTTTTTTGGAACTCCTGCATCTGGGTCCAACTCTACCACATCGTGACACATAGTATGATAATCATAATATCATAATAGACATTAAAAAAGCCCTGGTGCATGCTGGGCGGGTCCACTTAAGAACCTGGACCTCATGTAAAGGTTGGTTTACGCCACGTTACAAATGGACAGCATAATCAAAATGTCAGTGTTCCAAGTTGGAAGCTTCAACTAGAAACCGCCCTGAAGTTGGATTTCCAACCTGGAAACTCAGAGAAACCTCAACAACCCCGAGTTCCAACAAAGCTGCTCTCGCAAGAGTAACAAAGTGACCACTCAGCTAATTTAACTTTTTAAATCCGTTTTGTTAAATTCAACTAGATATACTTACTCTTACTTTTAAATGTTTTGCTAAATGCCACCCTTCTGACATACCTAACCTTATATTCTTTGCACGTGCAAAATGGGTCAACTTCTTCCTTAAAATGTAAGTAAATATATTTTAGACACAAAATCCTACAAGTGGAGTCATGAGCTGAATTCCCCTCAATCAGTCTGCTGGTGGGCACTTTAACAATTCTCTTTCTTAATCTTTCCTGTCATAGAAAATGTATCTTGAGCCAGATTTTTGGTCTCAAGCTTCAAAATAAATAGATAAATAAATATAGAAGCAATAGCGAAACCTAAACCTAATTGGTGACAAGATCGAGAACTCAAAGCAGTAATCTAGCAACATGCTTGCTAGTGCATGCTAACAAAACCCAGATATCAAATGTACATAGTTAAACCACATTTGGACCCAGAAGAAAACAGAAGTTGGTATTTTCCACATCGCTCAACGTTGTGTTGAATACTGTAACAATTTAGGAAATCCCTTGTACCATCAGGGAACGATAATAAATACTTGGTGAGTTTTAAACGGCCCCCAGCTATGGTTTGTTGGTTTCAAAATTGTAATATTTTCATGATATGTGACTTTCCCTCCACTTAACCGAAGACATTGGCCATTCAAGTAAGGGTTTTTAGTGGTTGCTGGGGCAACCGTCATAATTCAAGCATTAGTGTTTGCGACCAATAAGAAAACAAAGAGCACCCTTTACATATTGTTGAGGCAGTTTATTGGTCGGTAGAGGCAGCGTTAATTATTCATTGATTGTAAAAGTGTTTCCCAATACCTCTGCGATGCAACCTCTACACAAATGCGTAGTGCTCATTGTTAACAAAGCGTTTCAGGAGAGGAATGTTTTGTTTTGGAGAATTTGAGATTTTTAACCCAGAACTCCCCTTTAACCCTCTTCTGCCTATTTTAATAATCCCAGGGGGGGATTATTTTCGTTATAAACTCCATATATACATACAACATACTGTATATTGAGAATAAAATATGAATGCGAACAAAAATGTACAGAGGGTGAAAGAATGATTTTCCGTGTCTTAGATCCAAATTACAGAGGGGTGGTGTCTGAATCCCTCAGGGAGGTGTTATGAAGTTTGTTGGCCACGGGCGTCTGGGTGAGATGAGTCTTCTGTTGAAGGTGCTCCCAGTGTGTCGTAGAGAGGGTGTGTGACATTGTCCAATATGGACTGAAGCCTGGACAGTATCCTCCTCTCTGCCACGGTTGTCAGGGTGTCCAGCTCCTCCCTCAGGACCTCAACCTCCTTAGGACAAACAGTCGGCTTTAGCCCTTCTTGTTGACAGCTTCAGCATTTCTGATCCAGTCCAGTCAATTTATTATTAAAGTTCACCCCCAAGAATACATTTATTCCATCTTTTCACATAAATCTGTCAAAATATCTTGATATAATCCTTGGAAATAACACTCTTAAGTTACTACACTGCTAGACCCCTTCAGGAATAGGCCAGATTTCCTATGTCTAGTCAAAATTGTTCTATTTTAGGTCAAAGTCTCTGCCAGTGGGGTAAGAAAATGTTCTTGACTAGAATTCTTCAAACTAGCAACCCTGTTTGAAATCGCCTAATTTTCTTGAAACAAGTTTTTTTTACCATCTTAGAAACTCTCTTACAATCTCCATTGAACCTTGCGTTAAAATGAAGACATGGACTAGTGAAGGATACGTTGAGCCACAGAAACCGTGAACGACCTACAGTAGGCCTGCAAACCGTGGGCCAAGTGACAGCTTGTCTTCCCAGTGTTCCACCAGCCCTGGTTTCAGCTCTTGAAGCACTTAACAGCAACTGGACCTGTTTATTCTGCCCATTTTTGGATTAACCAGAGTTGGTTGGCATCAGTTCTTACCAATATGGCACCATGCAGAATTTTTTTAGAAAACCCATAGGTGATGTCACAGGGGTTCGTCCACTTATTCTTCGATAGTCTGTGGCTTTGAAGCATTCAATCATAGTCAAGTCAAATTATTGGAATCTGTACAGTGTAGAGGCTGCGATTACTCACCTCAAGAATAAGAGAGGCTGGGGTGAGTTGGTCCAGGGCACATCTGGTACCCACACCGTATCTATTATAGATCAGTTGCATATTGGAACACCCTTCCAGGTGAGATTCGTGACATCAAAAGAAAGGCTGTTTTGAAAGCAAGACTAAGAACTATGGGCAGAAATATGTGCCAGTAGAAACTGAATTTGAATAATTTATATTTGAATTTGAATTGCTCAGCTTGAATAATTGCATTAAAAAACTGAATCTGAATCACATAATTTGAATTTGTATTGTTTAATTTGAATCATTGCATTGAAAAACTGAATCTACATTCAGTTCTCACAATTTAAATTCAGTTCTTGCAATTCAATTTCAATTTTACTGTGCCAGACATCCGAGTCTTCCGGAGGAAGAGCAATCGAGTGCATACAAAGAACTCCTTTTCACATAGCCTACTATAACCTCTATTTTCTTTCAACGATATAAACGACCAATGGGAGCTGGATATTTCGAAACCTATTGTGTTTTCTCCATTCTGTGTAAAAAGTGTAAATTTATATCTTGCCGTTTTGTAGAAAAATTTGTGAGAACTGAATGTAGATTCAGTTTTTCAATGCAATGATTCAAATTAAACAATACAAATTCAAATTATGTGATTCAGATTTAGTTTTTTAATGCATTATTTAAGTTGAGCAATTCAAATTCAAATATAAAAAATTATTCAAATTCAGTTTCTAGTGGCACATATTCCTGCCCATAAAGAACCTATCTGTTGTCATCACCTTAACATCATAACATATCATTGAGTGAGGTCAATACATCAAATTCTATATGATTTGTATGATATTTTTCTTTATTTCTTATTTGTAATTTTATTTTAAATGTACTTTATGAATTGAGATTGTATGTTTGATTTTGTATTTTATTGTCCCCAGGACCCCTGGAAGACTAGCTTTCGTTTTGGCGTCAGTTAATGGGGATCCTTTTAAATAAACAAATCTCTTCTGTCAGCCAGCACCAATCTCTGGATCTTTACTCTTATCTAAACAGGAAGCGATGTCGAGGGCTTCGTCGACCCAGACTACTCCTCAGTTCTACAGAGTCAGCGACAAAGACCTCACGGAGATCGAGCTTCATTCTGTTGACTCCATCAACGACCTCCATCGAATACACGGTGAACACAGTCAGAAAGGTACGCACAAACACGGCCCTGAACGTTCACGTACCGTCCACAGACGTGCCTAAACTGACTGACTCTGCTGTCAATCATCTCAGGTGCGAGGCCTCCTCGTCCTGCGTACACACCCTCCCTGAATGGGAACTTATACACTCACGGTGCAACACGTGTCAATCAAAGAGGCCAGCCGCTCAGCAGCAAACTGCAGAGCCGTCTGCAGGATATGTTGACACCGAGTTCATCCCGCGCTTACGCCATGGGCTGTGCTATTATTACGCTGCTTCTGCTCACAGTGCTGCTCATCTTTTACTTCCTAGGTGAGATTTAAAAACTTGTGTTTTCCACGATATTTTGTTATTCCCTGTTTTCTTTTTCTCAAAAGTAGTTTATTCTTCTAATAAATCCAAGCTAAGATGATATTGCCTCAAAGCAAACAGAAACATAAACACAGCAGACTTCTGCAGCTGTGTGGTTTGTGTTGATGTGAGAAACCGTTGTGTCTGTGCCTCCTGCAGTCAGGCAGGGCGGCGCCATCCAGATGCTTAGCGAGGCCATGAAGGAGAAGGAGGAGGCGGCCTCGGAGCTGTCGCTGCTGGTCCAAGAACTGCAGGCCCTGAGACGAAACCTGACAGCCGTGAGAGGAGGGACGTGAGGGCGACACCAGGAAAACACCAGACGTCGTACGCATGTTCTCCACCGGCACGTATTTGTGTCACACAGGGAGCGAAAAACTTGAGAAGTGATGTCTCATGACGGGTTTTCCTAAAGGCATTCGTCCAAATTGTCTCTGAATGTCATTTGTGTTTCATGTCATTGTCAGATTTCCATTTTGTCTGATTTTTAGCCACGGACTTTAAGGATATAATATTGTTTACTTCATATTTCATGAAGTGGTGTGTAGTATTACTGTGTACCCATATATGCAATTAAACTGTGATAAAGTGTTAACATAGCAAAATAAAAATGATAAATATTGCTTTGACAAGAGTGGATTTGTTTGTTTTATGAACTAAAAATGTATATTGGTTTTGAAAGATTTTCAGGCAGAATTTATTGTGTTCAGCAGTTCAGGTGTGTTGTTGACTCCGACAAAACACCCCAACAAATGCAGCTAGAAAATAAAGAAAAATAATACAAATAATACAAACAAAGCTGATTTATTTATATATATATATATATATATATATATATATATATATATATATATATATATATATATATATATTTCATATTATTGTTTTTGTATCATGAAAGTGAAAACAGGGTAAGTAAAACCTTCCATGGTACAAAGAAAACACAAAATAAAAGATGGGACAAACAAACGCATTAAGATGAGATTTTTTTTTATGACTGATTAAGTTTTTGTAGCTTTAGTATCTGAACTAAGTTTCAAGCTTTCTACGTTAATGTTAAATGAGGTGAAAAATACACTGAAGTTGCATTTTTGATGCAAAGATTTGTAGTTGTGGACATGTTATTTTCCATAAATTATAATATACGGCATTTTCATATTTTCTATGTCACAAAGCAATTTTGTATTCAAAAACCATTAATTATATCAGTCCAAAACAGTTTCTCTTCAATCATTGTATAAAATATACATTTAGAATCCAAATTTCAATAATACATGAACATTAAAAATGATTTTAACTGGAAAACAGTTACAAATGACTTCAGATCCTCACGTTACCAGCCATTAGATGGCAGCAAGGACGCTGGAGACAGATTCTCAACACCATGTTTCCGATAGTCTCCCTGGTGGCTCTGTTGCTGATGAAGGGACCGTCGTAATCTACACAACAGATAATCCACTTTAGTATCCATATTTTTTTCTGTTTCTTTTTACTGCAAGTGGGATGTTTCTATATATGGTTGGTAATGAAGAAAATCTCAACAAAAGGTAATAAATGCTGTATGTAATTTATTGCTGTCATATGTATGGAATTATGTAATTACCTTAACAGGCATAGTATTTTTCCATGTCGCTACTTTTAGGGCACTTCTATTTTTTTTTTTTTAAGATGAAATTCCGGTGTCTGATATCTACAGTAATAAGTTTTAGTTTTTTTTAAAGTAAGTTCTTCAAGTATAAGGAAAAATTACACCCTATTGCACATTCAATCTGTCCTCTATTTATCCACCAGGCTGAGTCTTAAACTTAATAAGAGCAGCTTTTTGAAACGTTTTTACATAACTGCACCTTGTCATCCTGACTTGGTGTCTGTGCAGCAGCCGAAACCAGGATGAACTCAGGAAATGTCAATGACATGTCCCGTATCTCGGGGGTTCTACCTTTGTTCAACAGGGTTCTGGTTTGTTTTAAGAGTCTACTCATGAGATGGACAACCCGCAGATGGCCAGGAGATATTCACTGACGATGTGACAAAACGTGTTCTGGGTTAGAAATCTAGAAGAATCGCCTACCAAACCTTTTAAAAAGGACAAGTTAAATGAGAAAATTGTCCTGTTTTCTGACTGATCAAAAATTGTTTTAATTGTTCGCTAACATCTTCCACAGCGTCCCACCTTTTTTTTTTAGAAATGTGGTTGAAATTTATAAGCTTTCAAGTGGTAAAGACTTTGCACTCAGAGAGATGTAAAATCTATTTGTCTTTTTGTAATCTAGAATCAAAGTTTGAAGGACTTTAGGAATTTTCAAATATTTTATTTTCACCAAATTACTTCTGTTATCTTTAAAATTACAGGTGGGACTTCAGAGATCTGGATGCCTTACAAATAAGCAAGTATACTTGGTGTTTGTAACCTGGACACTGACTGACGGGAGGGTCTGGGTCAATCATCCAGAACTCTCTCGTCCTTCTCACGACAGTCCTGTCCAGTCCAGCCGGGGAAGCACTGACACAGGAAGTGCTTGTGAAAGTATTTGGTGGAGTAATAGGTGAGAGCAGGAGCTGAGGACAGCCTGTGAGAACAGCCATGGTTTTTCCTCGCGCAGCGGCCGTTGCCATGGCAAAGTTGGAGGCTGCAGCGCTTTGTGTCAGACCTCAGTGACTGAATGAAGGGACCCAGGATGTTGCGAATGTAGTTTTTGAGAATGACACACTGTTTCTGCAATGTGAGAGAAGAATAGAGGGTGACACACCCTTACACACACACACACACACACACACACTTACACTCACTGATAAGTTTTCTCACATACCTTAGATTTGGCAAATTTGAGCTCTCCCCACAGAACGACTCCTGCTGTTCCCACTGATGCGCTCTCTCCGAGTGTGTGCTCCAGGTCTGTCTGCGCACACACAACCTTTCAGTTGTATCTTTTTACATATCACACCATAATAAATAAATCCACTTGCCTTTACTAGCATGTCCCATACTGGGTCATTATGTATTTAATAACAACTAAGGATTGTGTTAAAATAGACCGTTCCTGCTTCCATAAAAATGTAAACAGTGAGTGGAAGTGATTCTCTGGTAAAAAATACACTTCATTCAGAGATTATCAGCAAGTAAGACCACCTCAATGAAAGCAGAAGCTTTGGTTTGCAGCATGCTGGTGAATGTTAACACAATGCCAAAGAGGAAAGGCATCAGCGATGATTTTAGATAAGCATTTGTTGCAGCCTATTCATCTGCGAAGGGTTATGAGTCAGTTTTGGAGCAATATTAATATGATCAACATGTTACATTTCTAAGGTTCATGCCAGTACAGTTAGGAAAGGACTGCAAGTGTAGCTTGTTTTATTTTAAGTGAAGTTAATTTCGACATGTCCATCAGCTGCTACCGGTACCTTATTGAGAAAGTCGAGGGTGTGGGTGAATGCCAGCCTGGCATAAGGAAGAACAGGTGTTGGTCTGGTCTTGTTGCCATGACGCCAAAGTGAGGCCACTCTCAAAGATTCCAGCAGTCTGTATCTGAATGTCAAAGACAAAACTGTCCATCAGTAAACACAATCTAAACAGAACTGTAAATAACACCTGATCAACAGTGCTAGGTTTAACCGGTTAATGCCCAAAATATGAATTAACCCCCCCTCCTGAAAATTTTTATTTTTTAAATTTTATTTGAAGTGTTGTATTACGTATTGAAATGTAGAATATATACCGGTATATATACATATATATATATATATATATATACATATACATATATAGAAACATTTCCAATTTTGTATTCAATAATTTCTAAATAATTATTTTTCTTATTATAATGAATACATTATGTAAGTTTATGTATTCTTTATTTAATTGTTTATAATTTTTTTATAATTTTTTTGGTTTGTATAAAACGTCTTTTTTCCTTTTTTGATTATGGGGTGGTTCAGAGTTCTCATAAATTCATGTACCACATATGATACATCCGGTGTTAGAGGATTAAGCTACATTTAGGACCAAATGGCTGAATATTTTCTCATATAATTGTTCGTACCTGACCATCAGAGCTGCGTCTTCAGACCCCGCTAACCTCGGTGGCAGGTAGATGCTGGGGAATAGAGCCGTGGACTGAGTCCACAGCCAGGACAGCTGGTCATTCTTCTGCTTAGTTCCCTTGTGGCAACGCCCCATGTAGCTTTTATCTGATCACACATGCAAAAGATTTCAGATGCAACATAAACCACAACGCATAAACTAAACTGCTCCATGCACAGGTGACGTTTCCAATACCTGTCTTTCTCTTGTATTTATTATAGCAATAGGGAAAGCCGTAAAACCCCCAGAATCCACTGGGACGAAGTCTGACTGCGACCCGCAGTGTCTCCTTCATAAACATCTCAGCGCTCTTCTCAAACTGTTGCCTTGCCAACAATCTGACAGCCTTCTCCAGCAGATCCGGCCTCTCCTGCCTTACCAGCATCTTAGACAGTCTCCGGTACTCTATCTTGGATCCATAGTTGTTCCCCCACAGTGGGTTCCACTCCTCCCAGTCAACGACGCCTACACCAGCGAAGTCTGGCTGCAGCGAGGTGGACAGCTGCGTCACCGTGTCGGACAGGTGACCAGCGAGGTCTCCGAGCTGAGGGATTCCTCCGTTCACCATCCTGCCATCGTGGGAGATGTATGGATATCTCCCCAGGCGGTCTCGATAGAAGATAGTCATTTGCTGGAAAAATGTAAATGTATAGTAAATATCTGAAAAACTATCCCTTCATAACAACTTTTAGGACCTTGTTTTAGTTTTTCTCACTTTGTTTCCACTTTCCTTCTATGTTCAATAGCCATTTTCTCCAAGAAAACTATGGATGTTCACTCCTAAATCTACCACACGAGATTTACATTTTCAACACACACAAGGCTAAAAATGCTCTGAAAAACACAGGTAGGAGATTTACAACTGCATCAAAGATTATGGAGGTATGATGCACAGATGCAATAAACGATGCGTTAATACACATTAAGTATGTATATACTGCTTCTGCAGTATATAGAGAATTTCATAATCAGGTTACAAAATCAAATGGCGTACAGTATATTCATATATGGAGTAAGACGGAGTTGCAACCATTCAGTTGAGAAAAAGTGCTTTTGTTCTCCATGCCTGAAACTAAAGTTGAGGATGTTTATTTTTTCTATTTTAGGTCAGTAATGATCTTTTTCTTTTTCTGTAAAATGCCAGACCAATTTTTCTTTTTTTTTGAGAAAAATGTCTTCTTCCTTTAAAGTCAGAAGTTTACAAATACATACAGTACATACATACGTACATGTACGACCATGGTCTCAAACTGCTTGAAAAACTCCACATGATGATATTTTGGCATCAGAAGCTTCTAACTGGCTAACTGACATCATTTGAGACACACTTTCAAACACAAGGGCCACGTTGTATGGCATCATGGGGAAACCGAAATGAATCAACCAAGACATCAGGAAAGGAATCTTGGAGCGTCACAGGTCTGGTTCCTACTTAGGTACAATTTCCGGAGACCTGAAGGTCTCATATTCATCTTATCAATCAACAATATGTACACAGCCTGGAAGCACCAACAGTAAACAGCATGGGAAGCACACAGCTGTCACACCACTTAGGAAGAAGGGAGCTCCTATGGTCGAGAGATGAACGTGCCTAGTAGCGAAATGTGCAAATGAACCACAGAATGATAATGTAGATGCTGGCTGAACGCAGGACGACTGCATCATTAAGCACAGCAAAATGCACTTTGTTCCAACAGATCACATTTTCTGATCACAGTTTGCAGCTACACATGGGTCTGGTGCCCTGGTGAAATTAAATTCAGCTGTTTAGTCAAAATCATCTGTGTAAAGTGTGGAGGTAAAATGAGAAAGACGGTGAGGGCACCATCATGTTGTGGGGTTACTTTGCTGTATATGTATTCATATATTGAAGATAAATCTCAGGACATCAGTTTAATAAGTTAAGGCTCAAGTAGGACATTCAAATGGACAATAACCTAAAGCATAGCTCCAAATTAGTGCATTGTGGTTTTAGGACCTAGTGAACATTTTGGATCCATCACAAAGCACTGGCGTCAGTTCTAGAGAGGATTTGTAGGCGGTAGCCAAAAGTTACTCAAACTTGACTCAGCTCCAACGGTTCTGTCAGGAAGACTGGGCCAAAATTTCAGGAAGTTTTTGAGAGATGAGAGATTTGAGAGGAGGACTATCCACATCTCTGAACCAAGCTCAAATGTCTAAAAGGAATTCTAACAAATACTAAACGCAGGGGATCTAAAAGTCTGACCTTGAAGGAGGCATTATTATTCTGACATTTCCCCCCAAAAAAGACTCCTCAATTTTAGTGTCAGAAATGGAAGGAAAAAACCTGATATGCCAACCAAAGAAATAGGAAAGGAAATAGGAATATATATAGGCTCTAGGAGAGCAAAACATGACAGAAGTGACACTGCGGTCCACTTGAATCTCTCATTCACCTCTCCCTGGAAGCGCTGCTTTCTGTTCACCACAATATCAAAGTCCTCCAGATCCAGCTGGATGTCGTGCCGTTTCTCACAGTTTGCTGTGGGCATGTTCCACACCACGACGAAGGGCTGGTCCTGCAGGACTGGACCCGCCGCAGCCACACTGGACCGGGTCTTACTGACAGAGACACCTGGATGGCTGGGATTCTCCAACCAGGACTTGCAGCGGGACTGAGACGTGAGGAGGAGGAGGAGGAGGAGAGGAAGGTGAGCCAGCACCATGGCTGCTCACCTGCTGATGTGTCCTTCCTGAAAGAAAATGGAAATCATCCTGTCATTTATTGAACTGAGATCGTTTACATACATGCTCCTTGTATTGATCTGTGTAATTGGTGCTTGTACTGTAAAATCTAAGCATAAATAGATACCCTGTTGATGAATGTTCTCTCTTCTTCAGCAAAAACAAGTCATATTCATTTAAGCTTCATTTCCAAAATTTCTAATTAACTAAAAAATTGTGATTTGAATGCATAAAAATGTAATAATTGTTTCCAATTTCTTCCTGATAATGGAGAAGACAGCCATCTGTAAGCATCAATGATGCTTTTAGAAGACGACAGTTCTGTAAACGAAGAACTGAAGGGAGTTGATTATCACTGATTAAAAGCTTAGTGCAATATGTTTTGTTTATTTTTTAATCAACATTTTGGCCTGTTATCAAAGAACCAGAATGATCATCAATGGATCACCAAACAGTTTGTATCATTTTCAAGAAGCTGGGTGTCCAAAGAGGAGGAGAGTAATGAAGGGAAGGTACTAAAGGCTTGTGACTGTAAACACTTTCCCAGATAACCCACAAGTTGTTTGGGATAATCCTCCATTCAGTAGACAACAGAACCTGAGGATGAGCTCTAGATTTGTTTATAGACAACAAAATGAACCCAAAGTGCAAAATATAGCACGACCTACAGTATAACATGGTGGAGGTTGTATTATGGTGTGGGGCAGCTTGGTTGCCTCTGTTACCGAAAAGACAACCAAGGGATTGAAGAAAAGAATGGAGACGTACAAAAAACTGGGTTCATTTCTAAGAAGTTTACAAATTCTGTGCAAATATTTCTGATTACAGTATAGACCGCTAAATAAAATAGCTTGTAACAGTTAAAAATAAAGTCTTTAACAGACGGATGACCAAAAGTCCCAATAACACAAGCAAAAAACACACACTAAAATTGTAGATTCTTTATTATTTTCATAATTCACACATCTCTAGAACTTTAATAAGGCATCAGTTCATCATTCGTTACATAATTTGATAACAGCAGCTGAGAAAATGGCAGTTCAACATACAAAAATAGACAGTACTTGTACAATCATGTTAAAAAACCAGATTAATGAGGGATAAAGAAACAGTCAAGAGGCAAACGTGAAAATAGGCAAATGGGTGAAAATGAATAGTGCTCAAAGGGTACATTTCTAGTTTTCCTTATGATGATCATCATAACCTCACTGCAACACAGCAGATATTCAAAGAAAACGTCCTAAAGTTTTTATTTAATGTGCATTAAGAAGAATTCAAATGATTTCACAGACTGAGATCTGAGTGAGAACATCTGCATATTTAAAGTGAGCATGCTGTTCCCTCAGACCGAACAACTGTGGTTCTAGATGCACGGACTGATAATTAGACATCATCTTTTTTTAACTGGGAAGGGAAGTGTGTGTTCTGCCTTTTACACCCATTATACAAGCCTGTGTTGTCATCAATCATCCTGGTCATTTTTCTTCCTCTTTATAGTCAGCATGAGACTATTTTTGAGTGACAATTAGCAGCTGAAGCTCAGACGAACCGTTCAGTAGAAGGAAGACTCTGTGCTTCTTTGGTTTGATAACTACATCTTTTACAGACCACTTCCCTATTTGCTCTTCTATGGCCGGGGGTAACGTGAGCGGGTGATTTATGTGTGTATTTTTTACTCCTTTGGTGTATCGGTGCCCTCCAGAAGGTGTCCAAGAGTTCTTCAAATGTCCTTATGCATCCAAAAGATGGGGGTTCCTTTTGCATCTCTGTAGGGCGTTTCAGTCAAAGTCTGAACTACAAGATGCCCTCCAGACTGAGGAGGGGGAGGAGGTTGAGGGATGGAGAGAGGGGGTGGTGGAGGAGGGATGGAGGGGGGAGAAAGTGGAGGAGGAGGAGGAGGAGGAGGAGGCAGACCAGATGATGGAGATCCACCACTACAAGAACCTTGTGAGTCCATGTTCTCTTGCGGTACATCAGTGTTTGTCAGCGTTTGTTTCCGTGGGCTAACCTCTTCGTCAGGAAGTTTGGAGAGTCTCAGGAGCATGTTAGCGGGAACGAGCGCCATCACGGCGCCCGAGCTCTGCACCGGCGTGGACAGCACGTAGCCCAGATGGGCGTAGAAGTGTTGCTTATCGTGGGTGGTCAGGTGCAGCCGCCTGAAGCCTCTGCGTTTGGCGTAGCACTCGGCCTCCTCCATGAGCGTCCGGCCGTAGCCTTTCCCCCGTTCGGCCCTGGACACGACGACCGACTCCACGAACAGGCTGCCGCCGTGGCCCACGACGCGGGAAAGCCGGGCGTGGCCGATGAGCGTCTCTGACCCTGCGTGGCCCTGCAGCAGCACCAGACAGACGGGAAACTCGGAGCAGGATTTCTGGAGGGAGTGGACCCGGGCGGCCTGGCTCCTCTGCCACTCCGAGTTGACCAGGTCTGCGCAGGGAACCAGCAAGTCCGGACGCTGGTGGATCGGAACCGCACGGATCCTCTCCGGGTTCTCCGAGTCGTCTTCCCTGCCTGGTGTCTGACGGTCCGGAGTTGAGGCGAGGTGCAGATCGGTTCTCAGCTCATCTCTGCTCTTCGGTTTGGAGTTTAAGGATGTTATGGGTTCAGACCTGTGATGATCAGGGTTTAAGTCAAACTTCTTTCAGGTTTTACAGCTAAAAAGCAATGGCTTTCAACGTGCACGTTTCTGGTTAATTTGATATGGCAATTCTACTTTACACAACAGGGGCCTCATTTAAAAAGCTTCGTGTGCACAAAACAGGGCTTGAAAGATGCGCACGCCACCTTCTATGCAAAGGTTGGGATTCAAAAAAAAAACTAACGGGAAAATGTGCATATCTTTACGCAAACTTTAATCCTAGCGCACAAACATTTTGAAGATATGGAGAACTGGCGACGCAGACGGTGAGGTGGTGAAATGAAGCCAGATTCATGTCATACTTTTAATGTCATCACATATCAGACTTATAATATAATAGCGTTGATCGTGTCCCTCTGTGTTTGAAGCACAGTGTCAGTCAGTCGGCCACTTCCAGCTGCACCATGCGGATCGCTCTGGTGCTGCTGGTGCTGCAGCCGCGGTGCAGGACACGCCATGCCGGTGTCGTGCCAAAAAGTGATCGCCTGCCAGAATCTGATTTCTCCCCTGAAAATAGGTCTTTTTACCAGCCAAAAATTAATTGAAGGCCAAATACAGTTAATAAAAAGTTGTTTCTGCCTAAATATGACTTGATCTCATTCTTGAGTTTCATAATCTGAAAATCTGACGTTTTAGCGCTATCGCTCAAAGGGCTGCTGTGCATGCTCCCGCGGCCAGAAATCAGATTCTGGCAGGCATTCACTTTTTGGCACGACACCGGGCCACTCTTCTCTTCCTCCACCTTCAGATCATACCACTTCTTTTTTATTTCTGCCACAGATCTGTCCGTGGCACTCACGGCGTTTACAGCAGCAACGACGTGCTGCCACTCACTCGCTTTCTTTTTGTTAGTGATGGCACTACTGTCACCACCAAATAATGTTGTTTTCCTGGCCTCCACCTCATCCACAACATCTCGATCTCAGTCTCCGTGAAATTTAGTGGCACGGTTGCCTGGCTCGACACGTCTCTTTCATCCTGACATACAGCAGAAACAGACTGCAGGCAGGCGCTGCGCATGCTCAGCAGGCTCATTTATATGCAAATACAGTCATCAAGTACTTTGCATTGCCCATTCATGGTAAAAAAGTGGGCGTGTAGAGGGCGAGGTATGAGGCGCATTCACGTGCGCAAACCTTCCAGCTGGAATGTGATTTATAAAGCGAACATTGCGTGCAAGTGTGCGTGCACACGGTTTTATAAATCAGGATTTTTTTGTGCGCACGCCATTTTCGGCTTTTGAGCGCACGTACACTTTTAGTATGAATCCTACGCACTCTTTTATAAATGAGGCCCCAGGTCATTTGAGGATCCCTATCAGCTGCAAACGGAGACATGTGGCCCACATGGGGATAAACTTAGAGTGGGGATCTCCCTCTAATCTCTGTATTGCATTTTAACCTTTGCTGTCCCCTCTCTGCGTCACTAACAGCAAAGGTTTTTTATTTATTTATCTTTTTTTTAATATAAAGGAATTCTAAGTGTTGGGAGCCCCAAATAGGAATATCACTTATTTTAATTTTTTTCTTGTTCATTACAATGCCTTCAATTAAAATTGTATTTTAGTGGGACAAAAATAGTGCAAAAAAAAAAAAAAAACAACCTTATCAGGAAAAGCTGTTGTTTGACAGATTAAAATACAATTATTACCACATGGAACATTGAGAAGCTAGATCCAGTGAACTCATACTCCATTTGTAAGGCTGGCTTCAGCGGTTTAAACATCTACTTGTTAAAGTGACAATAAGAAGTATTTTTGTGTGGACAACTAGCAAGCAGACTGTTCGGCTTTGACCACAGAAATGCATCTTACCTAGTTGTTACTATGTGGAGAACTTGGAAAAGAGCTGGAGTCATTCCATGAAGAGCAAATGTGAAATGTTTTGTAAACATTTTTCACATTTTTTTGAATGACAAGTTTGTGCAGAAATTTAATTGGCTGAAAAATATCTTGACGTTTTCTTTCAACGCAATAACTTACGAAACATACAACCAGGGAGATGCTACTTCTGAGAAAAAGTGAATGAAGTTACAACATTTTGTGTCTTTTCTGAACCATTCATGTCAGGTGCAATTCCTCACAAAAAAACAGACATACTGTAACCTGAACAATCTTTTAGCTAAATAAATGTTAGAAAAGGTTTGTGATATACATTTTAATGGAATCATTTTAATCACAAACGATTGGCGGTTGTTTTAATCGGTTCTGTTTGGTTGCATCAGAAGTTTTGCGATGTGGCAAACAAGAGCAGCAAGTGTTGTTCCTGTCAGAGTAGAGATGTGCAAGAGGACATGTGTTTCGACACAGAGCACCATGATGCAGCATTTATGCGTGTGCTGACTCATGACGGCCTTGATAATACCCAAAACCAATCTTTAGAATCATCTTCCAAGTATAAAGTACCACCTCCCATCTTAAACTATGTTCCCAACAACCTGCAATCGATGGCAAAAAGTGTTTTTTACATTATAATAAATTATCTTCCTTATCCTATAACCATATATCACATGGCCGCAGCTTTGTGTCGACAGTGTAATTACAACAAGAGGTTGAGGGACAGAAGATGTCTGATTCGGTAATAAAAGCTGTAATTTTCAGTATGTTCTTCCTATAATTATATGTTACCTGTTGAAATGTCTTATTTTTGGCTGAACTAAAATGGTTTAATTGCTGTCTAAAACAGTGATGGTAAAAATTTAACGTATATAATGACACGACTGTTCGGTGCATCATCTTTTTTTGTGTGTTCATTCACTTTGCTTTAAGTTTCTGAAGAGTCCAAAACTAATTTTACAATGTTGCCTCACAGCTGATGTGCCCTGCAGATCACTACTGTGGATTAACGCCATCATCATCGTTTGCAGAGAAATACTAGCTGAAATACTCACCACACAATTGCTTGAGAAGGTTGTGCGACACACTACGGTATACGATATGGTTTAAGGGGCAAAAGTAATTTTAATGTCACATTAATACGCACAAACAGGAAAGGTTTTTGTGTTTCAGTCAGCGGGGTGAGGCTATGGAACACGTTTTCAATGGAATTAAAGCAATGTCCAAATATTAAACCGTTTAAAATAAAATACAAAGATATTATTTTTCAGAGGTACAGGGATGAGCAAAATGCTTGGGTGCAATGATACAGTGTTTATTTTTTATTTATTTATTTTTATCCTTATTTTCTTACACTAGTCAGTAGCTTATGTTGCTACAATGTTTTTATTGTCTTGTTTTGATTGTTTTTTTTTTATTATTATGTTTGCATAATGTTATGTTCGTATGTGTTAGCTACTCATATTTAAGGAGAGGGGGTGAGAGTTTATAAGTTTTACTTCTTCTCACTCCCTTTCGAATATGTACTTTGTTATGTCTCATGTTAAGACGATTGTCTTATTTCCTTCTTTTTTTATATGATTCATATTCAAAATAAACACTACTACTACTACTACTACTACTACATTCATGAAGTATATTGACCCCAGTATTATTGTAAAATATTTTTTCGTTAATTGTTCAGGTTTTTCTCAGTATCATCCTGAATTGAAGCCTTCAGTCATTATTTTCGATCTCTCTTTATTGGCACATAATGCCAAACCCTGGCAGCTGAATCATAAGAAGACGTAAACACATACAAAAATAAAATATTATAGCAAACCTATTGTCAAAGGCAGCTGGAAGGACAGTGCAGCTTTTTCTTTCTTGCAGATTTAGAGTCATAAAACTGTTAAGCATCAAAATGACACAGCTGATCTTATGACTGTAAACTAAAATGTATCCGTCCCTTTCTCTCTCTGATAGTCAGCAAACTGTCAAAGAAGATGCATTTAGAGCATTTAAAAAATCCAGACAACTTCCAATGGCTCACTTGTTGTATTTATAAAACAGAAAACAGTCAACGCATTTGAAAAATGCCAACAACCCAAAACAAACAAACAAAAAGAAAAAGACAACTCACCGAAGGAGAAAGGATGAGGCTGGCTGTCAAACAGATATGAGCTACACAGCCCCAACATACCAGTCTGTCTTGCAACAGGAAACTGGTAGTTGACTAATTATCACATTGAAGAGGCAAAACTCCTCTTCCCTAATATGACACTACTGCTAATCTTAATTTCAAAAGCAGAAGAGACTCATCTTCTTCTGAATAATGAGATGTTTTTAAGAGACACTTCACTGCAAAATTAATTCAACTTCTTCCTCTTTTTTTTTTAAAGTTATCTGAAACTGTTTTATCTGGCTTTTTTTAAACACGTTATGAAAGTCATTACAAAGTCTCGTCACTACAGTATCGCATATCATGGCTTGCCATTTGACCGTTTATAACAGCGTAAATCACATGAAATGCACTTTTACTGTGTTTTGCATGTTGGTTCTATGTACTTGTTATGTTATACACACTATTCCCATTTCCATCCCGGTCCCACACCAACTCCAGCAAAAGTTGCATAAAGACATCTTTTATGTCTACTCACACCCACGGACCAAGTGATATTTAGAACATAAATTTCTAAAGCAGACTTAATTATTTTATTTTTGACAGTAGAACAAGCCCCACAAAAGCAGGGCATCAAAAAATTAGATTAAACTCGTATTGTTCCTCTCCACGGAAATCTTTAGTAAAAGGCGAAAGATTTATACGATATGAAGAAAAACAAGAGTGATGAAGTTACATTGTTTGACTGGGAGGTACAAGTATCTCCGTGATAGCCTTCTCTCTCACGGTTGCATTTGATAAAGTAATGAAAAAAATAATCACACACATATATGCCTCTGGTGACAACTAGAGGTATTTTAGAGCATTGCATGTGTGCGCCACTGAGACCATTGTATCCTGGTCCTTTTGTAAATGAGAATTTGTTATCAAACTTTTACCTGATGAAATAAAGGTTAATTTGGCAATTAATAATGCCACAGTTAATGCTGAACCCCTGTACCTGATCCCTACCTCGCTCAATCTCCCAGTGTAATTAAATGAAATGCACATCCAGTAGGCTTGCCACATATGATACATTTTATATTTATAACATGTTATATTTGCATGACTTGAGTTGCATTCATGCACTGTACATGTTGTAATGATCTTTAGGTTATGGTTTATGATTTTGCTTGTCATTTTAGATCTACATCTACATCTTCTACATCTCCAAATATTCAGATGGGGGACTTGAAAGCCTAGGATCAATTGGATGAACAAACTGTGCCAGAATTTGTGCAAGAAGTGAAAGAATGGGCAAATGGCAAGAAAGTGAAACATTATCTGACATAGAAATAGATTTGCGACATTTGTGAAATTGGCACTGCCTGCAATCAGGAGAAACTGACCGTCAAGGCACACCTGTGTATAAAGATTGAGGCCCTCACAATGAGCATCAAGACTCAACTCTTGAGACCAAGACCGGTCTCGGGAACTACAAGTCTACTAATATGACACTTCAGATCTACTAATATGACACTTCAGATCTACTAATATGACACTTCAGATATACTAATATGACACTTCAGATCTACTAATATGACACTTCAGATATACTAATATGACACTTCAGATATACTGGTAATCTTATTTTCAAAAGCAGATTAGACTCATCTTCTTCTGAATAATTAAGATTGTTTTTAAGAAACACTTCACTCCGAAATTAAATCAATTTCTTTCTCTTTTTTTAAAGTTATCTGAAACTGTTTTATCTGGCTGTTTTTTTTTTTTTTAACACTTAATGAAAGTCATTAAGAGCACTAATATATCCTCCACAGCATATCAAGGTTTACCATTTGGCCGTTTATAACAGCGGAACCGTAAAGCAAATGAAATGCACTTTTACTGAGGTTTGCGTGTTGGTTTGATGTACTTATGCATGTTACATACAATTACTCCCATTTCCATCCCAGTCCCACACCAACTCCAGCAAAAGTTGCTTAAAGTCATCCTTTTGTTATAACTCATTATTGCAAAACAAATATATTTAGTATAACATTTTTTAAATCAGACTTGAGTTTTGGATTTTCTTTTAACAGTTCAGCAAGCCCCACCGAAGTAGGACATCAAAAAATTAGATTAAACTCTTATTGTTCCTCTCCACGGAAATCTTTAGTAAAAGGCGAAAGATTTATACGATATGAAGAAAAACAAGAGTGATAAAGATAAATAGTTCGACTGGGAGGTATAAGTATCTCCGTGATAGCCTTCTCTATCACGGTTGCAGTTGATAAAGTAATGAAAAAAATAATCACACACATATATGCCGTAAACTTTATATATATGCAATATATTTTTCAAATACTTGGCAAAACATGATTCAAATACAACTTTAGGTTATAGTTTTAATAATGAAAAACGACTACACGCACGCAATGCATTATGGGAGCCCAGTAACTACGACCGGCTTTACACGCATGCGCACTGAGTACTGCGAAGCTTCTGATTTTAGGAATGAAACCCTAAATTTCCATTATAGAGACTGTAACTTTTTGAAAATTCATAACATTTTTCACTATATGTATGGGGTTTTGTTGGTTTTGTCTTTTTTGTTTTGACTTCCCCTGACTAGTTTTCCTAAATTACTTTTCCGGTAGGCTACGTAAACCAACCGGATTGAGAACGAAAAATGTAGAATAAGTACAATATCATAAAGAAATCACATGTATTTGTTAGTTGACTCTCCATCCTTTGTTTAGGATCAGTATTTAAGTTATATTACTTAGTAATACATATACTGACTGAGCTCACAGAGGCGATTCCTGGCTTTTTAATGTTTTTTTTTAGGGCTGCAGCATACTTTAGTTAATATTTTGAAGACATTCTGCTTGGCATGAACTTAATTGATAAATTACATATAGTCCCAAAAAAATATTGTGTCATTTAAACTTTTCTCTTGAAATATTAAATGCCCACACAATGCTTTTGGTAATACATGACTCTCTGGTAAGTCTAAAATCATATTAAATCACAGGAGACCAAGTAACAATCAGTTTCTTTGACCACCTGTCTTCTCTGGGGTTTTTTCCATTTAAGGTAAAAGTAGAGAACTAAATGTGTCTTCTTTTTAGCTCAGCCAGTCCAGTGATAGTTGTTACATATTCAAAGAAAGCACTTATGTAACGTCCATACCACAGTACAATTATACACTCACATTCACGCTATAATACCTACATTTTCGCAGATAGGTGCCGTTTCTCGTGTTTGACAGCTGATCTTCTTCTTTTTCTTCAATGGTGTTTATTGGCGGTTGGCAAACCAACTTAAAGTTGCATTACCGCCACCTACTGGACTGGAGTGTGGAACAGTAGACTAGCAGACAAAATACTGTAATAAAAAGAAAAAAAGAAAAGGAAAAGAAAATTACAAAAAAAATAAATAAATAAATAAAAAATAAAACAAAAAATAAATGAGGAAATCCAATCCTCTCTAGTAGCCCTGTATCTTTGAGATATGCCATCAGATGCTTGAGCATAACTCCTGATTCTGCTCCCAGCAAGTTCCCCATATTTAAAGCCATCCTGGCTTCCTCTGCTGTTGCAGCTAGTGTCCTTCTTTCCACCTCATATCCTCCACAATCCAACAATGTATGCTGAACAGATTCAGCCTGCCCACATTGGTCACATCATTTTAAATGTAGAAGTGTTTCTTATAACTTAGTGGATCTTATATTTACTGACAGTAGTATAATCATCTACAAGAAAACTGTCTCAATCCCTTCATGTACCTTCAATTGATCATGTCTTTAAATACATCAGGATAATAAAAAAATCGGTGATGAGGCTTGTAGGAAGAAAGTTGATTTATAATCCACAAGGTGCCATATCACCTCTTCTTACATCCATTCGAAATTGCTGTAATGTATTGCAAACATCAGTGATTTATTCCCAAACTGCACTATTTTAAACTTGAAATTGGATGGCTATAGTAAAGTGGGGGTAAAGTCCCTGGGGCTTATTATTCGTAGGTGTTAAATTGTGTAGTGCAAGAAGGTTTTATTTATATGTCTTATGTGAGTGAAGTGAATAAAAAGAACTCTTTGTGGAAAAAGGGGTTGGCGTCTAAAGTCAGTTGCTGATAAATCTGCGCTTTAAAGGAGCAAAGAAAGAGTATTTGAAGAAGGTTTGTGCAAATAACTGATGGTAAACAGGGGTTTGAAGGGAAGTAAAAATGAAATGTACTCCCACTCCATCTGGTGGTGGCATTGTAATATTGCAGCATGATGAAATTCTGTCTGTGAGGGTTCAGGGCTTGAGGGTTTAGGTTTAGGGCGGAGATTGGAATTCAGGGTACGTACAGTAAATGTCGCCGTGCTCCCATAATGCATAGCGTGCGTGTAGCAGTTTTCCATGATTAAAACTATAACTTAAAGTTGTACTTGAATCATGTTTTGCCAAGTATTTTAACAATATATAAACAAAAAGTATATAAAGTTTACGGCATATATGTGTGTGATTATTTTTTTCATTACTTTATCAACTGCAACCGTGATAGAAAAAGCTATCACGGAGATACTTATACCTCCCAGTCAATCATCGCAATTTCATCACTCTTGTTTCTTTTCAGATCGTATAAATCTTTCGCCTTTTACTAAAGATTTCCGTGGAGAGGAACAATAAGAGTCTAATCTAATTTTTTGATGCCCTGCTTTTGTGGGGCTTGTTCTACTGTCAAAAATAAAATAACTTAAGTCTGCTTTAGAAATGTATGTATATCACTTGATCCGTGGATGTGAGTAGAGATAAAAGATGTCTTTAAGCAACTTTTGCTGGAGTTGGTGTGGGACTGGGATGGAAATGGGAATAATGTATATAACATGCATAAGTACATCAAATCAACACGCAAACCTCAGTAAAAGTGCATCATTTGCTTTACGCTGTTATGAACGGTCAAATGGTAAACCTTGATATGTGGAGGATATATTAGTGCTCTTAATGACTTTCATTACGTGTTAGAAAAAAACAGCCTGATAAAACAATTTCAGATAACTTTAAAAAAAAGAGAAAGAAATTGATTTAATTTCGGAGTGAAGTGTTTCTTAAAAAACAATCTTAATTATTCAGAAGAAGATGAGTCTCTTCTGCTTTTGAAAATAAGATTACCTATATCTGAAGTGTCATATTAGTAGATCTGAAGTGTCATATTAGTAGATCTGAAGTATTAGTAGACTTGTAGTTCCCGAGACCGGTCTTGGTCTCAAGAGTTGAGTCTTGATGCTCATTGTGAGGGCCTCAATCTTCATACACAGGTGTGCCTTATGGATGTATTATATTAGTGTGCCTTGACAGTCACTTTCTCCTGATTGCAGTCAGTGCCAATTTCACAAATGTCGCAAATCTTTTTCTATGTCAGATAATGTTTCACTTTATTGCCATTTGCCCATTCTTTCACTTTTTGCACAAATTCTAGCATAGTTTGTTCATCCAGTTGATCCTAGGCTTTCAAGTCCCCCATCTGAATATTTGGAGATGTAGAAGTCTAAAATGACAAGCAAAATCATAAACCATAACCTAAAGATCATTACAACATGTGCAGTGCATGAATGCAACTCAAGTCATGCAAATATAACATGTTATAAATATAAAATGTATCATATGTGGCAAGCCTACTGGATGTGCATTTCATTTGATTACACTGGGAGATTGAGCGAGGTCGGGATCAGGTACAGGGTGTTCAGTATTAACTGTGGCATTATTAATGGCCAAATTAACCTTTATTTCATCAGGTAAAAGTTTGATAACAAATTCTCATTTACAAAAAGGACCAGGATACAATGGTCTCAGTGGCGCACACATGCAATGCTCTAAAAAACCTCTAGTTGTCATCAGAGGCATATATGTGTGTGATTATTTTTTTCATTACTTTATCAACTGCAACCGTGATAGAAAAAGCTATCACGGAGATACTTATACCTCCCAGTCAAACACAATAGTATACGGCTGCAGACCCGGAGGCAGCAGATCTGAGCAGCAGATCTGAACCGCAGTTCTAGACGTCACAGAGCCCCCTACTGGATGACTGCAGAACTGCAACTAGTAGAACTGCACTGCAACTAAATCAGCGTTCCACCTTAATAAATATATGAAGATTTAACTGATAATGAGGCATGGAGCTTAAATATGAAGATTTAATTGATAATGAGGATGGAGCTTATAATTAAAGAACTTCCAGGGTAAACGGCAGGGATTCGTAGCTCATTCAGCACTATTTCAGATGTCATTTGTAGAGCATAGGTCTTTGCTGGTAGGCTCTTTTTTTGTGGCAAGAGATTTAGATCATAGTTAAGTGCAGTTAAGACTGTTATCAAATTAAGGTGAAATTTTAAATTATTTCTTTAAATCATGAATGAGGCAATATAAAAAAATTAGTCTTGACTTGTTTTTAGCCTAATGACAATAAATATATATTTAAACACTGAGCAACCATAAACATCATAGATAATGTCGTGATTGAAGCTTGGTATTTTACCATGTCTCTGCAGGACTGTTATATGCACAGAATTATAAAGGTGTTGCAATTGCGTGAATATGAAAAGAGACTGGGACAGAGAAGATGACAACTGTCTTGCCACTGACAGAGAGGACTAAGATGTGGTGTTTAGTGGGATATATTACCCCCAAAACTTGAACAGCATTGATCAAACCCACTACAACATAGTGTATTTGGGTGTCAAGTCTTCACTTTTGTTGTAGTAATTGTTAAAAAAAGAAAGAAAGAAATAAAAACACTTTGATATACTGAAATGGTAAGTATGGTATTATTAAGTCCAAAGTTCCCAAACAGAACAATATAACATTTATTTAACAATATAACTTGGGGTAAACAATTGTCTCATCTTGATGAAATGTACAGTATATAATATATATTCAGTGCAGGTGCAGTCACATCCCACATTAAGGAGATCTGCAGAGAAAAAAAACAGCTGAAAAACCACTCAATACAAATCACAATCAACACCAGGGAGGTGATGGTGGTGGTTGGTGGGACTGTAGGGTTGGAACCTGCTTTCTTCTTGCACCAATGTATATGTTTAATAAAATCGTCTTTCCGTTTTATTGTTGAACTGCAGTATGGACAGTGATAATGCAGCTGCGGCCGACATCCCAGTCCACATCTGTGAATGGTGTATTCTTAAACATAAGCACATAGATATAAGTATTATTATATAATCAGTTTTCCATTACAAATTGTCACTTAAAAATACAAATCCTGCATCAACAATGAAGTTCCAGCATGCACTACATGCACACACACAGGGAGAATGTTTTCAAACTTTACCTTCATGGCTAACAGCTCTGTTAAAATGAAGATCCATGTGTATCTGACATTTGTTCAACGGGGAGGGGTAGTAAACTGTAGGGCTGCAGAATGGGCAGTGGTAGTTATTGCAGCATGATGTGCATCTGTGAAGTTGGGGCAAGGCCCTTCCTTTCTGGATTGTTATGTGTACCTAAAAAAGAGTGTTCAATTAGTCCAAGTGAATATTTTTACACTGTTTTACAGACAAAACTAGGCCAAAACCTAATAACGGACAAATATACATTTTCATCTTATGCACTGGATTAGCTAAATTTCTGTCCACAAAATATCTAAATATAGGCTATATAGTGATATAAATGTGAATAGTTATATAAACACACATAATGTATAATATGAATAAAAAGATAAGTTAAGATATTCCTTCAATTGTCCCACAATCGGGAAATCCACAGTTACAGCAGCAACTGCACAGTTGATGGAAGAGTAGCAATAACAAATAATATATGAACAATGAATTATTGGGACGAAAAAAATAACAACCCTAACAATAATAGTAAAAATATATAATCAATATAATAACCATGACATTATTTACAAGATTAATCTTGGTAATGATTGGTAATATACCAGAGATCATGTTCTTATTGCACATAATAAATGAAAAATATATATTGCAGACAAGTTTCATGTACATTATATATATGTTATATATATATATATATATATATATATATATATATATATATATATATATATATATATATATATATATATATATATATATATATATATATATATATAAATAGGACCTTCATGCTTTTCTCATGTAATCCACATCCCAAGTAGAACATTTTAGCCTACGCACTTTTCTGACTATCGTGGCAAATAGAGTCATTAACGTTAATTTCTCTGTCAAATTTAACTTAACAATATAGTTTGTGGATCATGTTAGGCATTTCACTGATTGATTAAATCACTTTTGCAGATCAATTAAGTGCCAATATATCTTGAAAAGAATACACAAAAAATGTGATTCACGGTAATACTCACACTCCGGTCGTCATCCATCTTGAGAAAAGGAGAAAGCTGCAGCCATACCCTTCTCGTCAAACAACGCAACTTTATCACTCTTGTTTTTCTTCATATCGTATAAATCTTTCGCCTTTTACTAAAGATTTCCGTGGAGAGGAACAATAAGAGTTTAATTTAATTTTTTGAGGCCCTGCTTTTGTGGGGCTTGTTCAACTGTCGAAAATAAAATAATCATATTACTATTTTTATTCTCCTTCTTCTTCTTCTTCTTATTATTATTGTATATACTGTTTATAGTGTTTTTTATTTTTATTATTATTATTATTATTATTATTATTATTGTGTAATATTGATGCCTCTTGTGTTTTGCACTATCCCCTTTGCTGCTGTAATCTGGAAATTTCCCCTCTGGGGGACTATTAAAGGATTTCTTATCTTATCTTATCTTAATGTATTAATAACACTATTTTAACTGTAAAGTTGAAATACACAACGTAGATGAGCAGAACAGTGTTTGAGGTGTAGTGTGTGTGTGTGGGGGGGAGACGCTGTCTTTGTGTTGGCTGGTTTTTGCAAACAGTGCCCTGTATCGTCCGCCAGAGGGGAGAAGGTTGAACAGTCTGTGACCAGGATGCGAGGGGTTTGAAAATATTGTAGCTGCCCTTTCCCTGGCCCTGGACCGGTGCAGGTCCTGGATGGAGGGACGGTCAGCTCCAATGATCCGCTCTGCAGCCGTAATTGTCCGTTGCAGTCTGGCCCTGTCCCATTTGTTAGCAGACCCAAACGAGACAGTGATGTCGTTGCAGACGACAGAAAGGGTGTCAGCAGCTCCTTTTTCTTGATAGTGTCGATGTGGAGAGACCATTTTAGGTGATAAATTATTTTAATCGTATCATGCAAATAGAACATCATATCATTTATACATTTATTTATAATTTATCTTCAGTATACCCCCTCACTACTTAGTGAAACATGTATTTATTCATATTACATAAGTTACTTATAATTGGCAAAATAGATTTAAGACATGCAAATAGATCTGAAACTTGAGTACCCCTAGTTTTTTCATTCGATGATCAGGAAAATAAAAGGATAAAAAGATCTGTGCTTCAAAAAGAAACATATTACAACAGGATTTTTACTTATTGTCAAAACTGATCCAGGCTGTGACTTTAGAGTAAATGAGCAATAAATAATGATTAAGGCAGTAGTTTTAAGAAGTTTGCAGATTTATTAAAAACATCTATTGGGAAATTGTTAAGATGTGCTGAGAATGGCGCAGTCCAAATGTAAAGCTTGGAGCTGTTGGGCTTGTGAAGCTTACCTAAAATGGAAAGAAATGTTGATACATGAACAAAAGTTGAACATTCAAGGAGTTTCTGACCAACTGAAATGCTGCTTACACGCTCAGGATAGTATGCTCCTGGACCCGGTGTCTTTGTGGAGTCAAGAGGAGCAAAATATCTGCCTGTCATGCTGTACTGTGGAGGTTTCTGCCTAGAAATGTACGGGTCCACAGCTCCATAGACAGCTGGGCCTGGGGTCTGGAGGAGAAATCACAGTACTGAGAGCAGCACCACACTGGGGAGGCTCTTTTCCTTTAATGACTATTTATATGTACCTTCTGCCGGTCCTTATAGAAGCTCCCAGTTTCAAGGCGACTGGTCATTGTATAGCTGGGTGCTGAAGGTGTGGTTACAGCTTTAGACCCAAAGACAGAGGGCAGCTGGTATGTACCTGGACCTGAGCAACGGATACAATTTGCTGATGTACGTTTGAATGTGAAACGCTAATATTCTCCTCATATATAAAGCTGGCACCAAATATGCTTGTTACCTGGGACGCCATTATTACTGTACAGCTTGCGCCTCCCAGTTAGAGAATATGCAGGAGCTGAAGGAAATCTCACTTTCTCTGAATGCTCTGGGTAGTACTGGCCTGAACCCCCCCCAAAAAACAGAGAAACAGCCGACAGGTAAACTGCTTGTATGTTGATATCAGCACTGCAAAATCTGTTTTAAGACTGTTATACTGGGCCTCACTGACCTGGTCCAGGGGTCTTGACCATTTGTCGTTCTTCTGGACGGCTGTGCATGGAAAATGCAGGTGCACAACTGTGGCCATGTCTTGTGATGTTGGAATGAATCAAATATTTTGGTCCTGGAGAGCAGTCAATGTTTTCGTTCGAAAAACGTTGTCCGAAAGAGAACATCTGTGCTTTCGGTTTGGTGGGATCATGTTTGTATGCACCTTAATCAAAGGTTGAAGGGAGGTAATCTTAATCCCGAGATGAAACCATAATAATACTGCTTATGAAAAAAAATGGTCATTTAAGATTTACCTGTAAGTCCAGGCAGTGAATACTTTGGCCCGGGGCTGCCGTAGAGAGCAGATATCGGCCCTCTCGGTCGGTGGGGCCTCCAGGTTCCAACCCAGGGTGCATCACTTTGCATATCCTTCAAAGATGGATTGGCTTTTAAGTTAAACAATAACTAAATAATGCTAACAGATTAGGCTGTAACTTGAGATGTTGTCTTTCCAAAAACACAAAATATTTCTCCTGAATCTGCCCTCTAAAAACTAGGAATGCTTTGCAACAAACTCTTATAAGAGATACCATCATGAGGAAAAGCTCCTGACTTGATTTTTGTTGTTAGAAACATAGTTTATATTCTGTTAAAACTTGATAGTAGGATCACCACTGACCTAAATCCAGCACAGGTTAAACATTTGAACATTGTACACTGTTCTCAAATCCTCTACAGTAACGTGTGAGCGATCGTAACAGAAGTATTACTAGCCCACCACAGGCTTCAGCTCTTCATGAAGCAAACAAAGAAACACATTTCAAAGAATGTCACCGAACAAGCTTTTCATTTAAAAAACAAAAAGACTGAGAAAAGCAGAGACGTAACTCGACGAAAATCAGTACACGTCTTACACCTAGGGTGACGTGTATCAAGACCAGAAGGTGTCTGCCAAATTTGCACAAACTCAACGAAACACAGGTTGTTTTCCTTTAAATATGGTTACTGACGCTAAACAAATGGATGGTTTTACCTTATTAAGCTTCTCTTTCATCTCCCAAAGTGTGTCTTTCCCTCCTGAAATCAGCACATGCACTGAATTTAAAAAACAGATTGTTTAGTGCTTGTTTATGTCACTATAACAACGTTGTCATGGAGATAACTCCTTCAAAAGCTTGCACAATCTATGCTCTGTATGACTTTGAGTGCAGGAATTCCAAATATGGAAATCCTTCCATCCGTCCATGATAGGACGGAAGTAGCGTAGTTTAAACCATTGAAAGCAAATATTAACTAAAGTGGTTTTCAGTGGCGTCATCACTGCGTTTCAACATGAGGAGCTCATTTCAAGTTCAAGTACACTGCAGGACTACAGGTGAAGTAGTCCAAAGCTCACAATCACTCTCGATTTAACAGCTTCTCTTGTTTTTTTTCTAATGAAAGTCTGTTTTGTCAAAGACTAATCTAAAACCACTTTTAAGATAAGCAGTTGATGCTGTATCAGATGTGTGTAAAGGCCAAAGCACCAGATTGAAAAAGATCACAGTGACAGCATCAGCATCTGCAGAAACATCACCTCACAACAAAAGCAGTCAAAAGTATTTTGCATATCATTTATTTTATTGCTTATCATGCTGTTATCTACTGTGACATGCCAAAATGTTTTCTGAGAAATGAAATAATAACAATAATAAAAATCCAGTTGGTTGGTCGTGTTATTGTCTCCACTGGTTACGACTGCTCTTCACAGTGTAGCGTTGCTGCTGCTGGCCCTCGTCATGTATCGTTGGGTGACGGTTTCTCTCATACTGGCCTTCAGGACTTTCATTAAAGGTGCGAAGCTTCCCATTTCCTTTAGAGGGTGCTGTTGACTTAGAAAATACAAATATTACAGTTTTTCTCAGTCGCTTTGGTACATTTCTCAGAACAGAATTTAAATTCTCAAAACTACTTGTTAAATCTTCACATCATTGTGTCACTTGTGCACATCAAAAAAGCAGTTTCTCATGTCTTTGAACAAGTTGCAAATGCATTTGTCATCCATGCAAATGATAATGTACAATGTTCTGCTGTTTCCTACATTATCAGTTGTTTATGTCATGTTGATCAAAATGTATTATAATAGGTCTCTGTTGAATAGTCTCACCCCCCACAACATTTAGGCATTAGTTCATCGCATAAGTCTTTACATGCAAAATGGTTGAACAAGTTGTCATAATATGTCAGCATATTTCTATACATTTCAATTAGACTTTGTTTCTAAATCTGGCCTGAATTGGTAAATTGATCTCAGGTGAATCTTGACTTTCTGTAATGAAGGGAAATATGTCAAGCATTAGATCAACCAATGATCAACCAGTTTTCTGAAATAGCTCAAAGGTGCATCTCATGAACTATCAGCTGGCAAGTATACATATAGCCGGAGCACAACACAACGTTACAATGTCTGACAATGGAAGGACAAGGAATTGGACGGGGTCAACAGCCAGAGAGAAGAAGAAGAGGAAGAGGAGTGAGGCTGCGTGGCGGAGGAGTTGGGAGGCAAAACGGAGGAAGAGGCAGAAGAGGCCGAGGACATATACGCGTTCCTGATGAGATAAGAGCTACACTTGTAGACCATGTTCTCAATCATGGGCTTACAATGGCCGAGGCCATAAAAATATATAAAGTCATAAACATATAAAGTGATGGATTATGATATTAGTTCGTTTTTTTTTTACTGTTACAATATCATGAATCCAAGCCTTGCCTTTGTTAATCAGAATTAATAGGAATTTTATCACCATTACACTTGATGGATAATTGACAGTTCATAGGCCACCTGACCGAAAGTTAGTTGCAAATCCATCATCGCCATCTTTGCACAAGCTTTTTCGCCTTTCGCGCACGCATCAATTATGTGATTGAGGTTATAGCAACGAGAGTAGGCTGGGAGTGGCTCAAATAACACAAATAAATAACATAATATAAACAAAGCTAACGAATGAAACTAATTAATTTACAGTTTTTCTCAGTCGCTTTGGTGCTATTCTCAGATCAGAATGAAAGTTCTCATAACTATTAGTTCAACCTCCACAACATGTAGTCCTTTGTCCACATCATAGTAGCAGTTTCTCCTTCCTCTGAACAAATTGCAAATGCTTTTGGACATGTATCAGTTGCTCTCATACAATTCTCTGCTGTTTTACAACATTATCATTTGTTTATGTCATGTCAGTCAAAATGAACTATACTTATGGACGCTGAATAGTCATTTCCTAAAAAACTAATAGTCCTCATTTCATTGCTTTAGTCATTACATACAAAATTGTTGAACAAGTTATCAAATTGTGTCAAGCTAATTTACTGTAATACCTTTCTTTATCATTTTTTCCTGGAAATCTCTCTAAATTGAACAATTGCTCTCAGGTGAACTTCAGTTTTCACTCATGAGGAGGTGTGTGAAGCATTTAGTTGCAACCACTGACATCCCAGGCCAACGCGGAGGAAATATCACAATGTGTGCAGCCATCTCGGAGAATGGAGTCCTCACCCATATCCCACGCATTGGTCCATATAATACACAACACCTGCTCACTTTTTTAGACTCTCTTTACAGGGATATAATCCCTAAGAATGAGAGGGGTGGAGGCCAACAGAGCAATTATGTGGTTGTATGGGATAATGTCCGTTTTCACCTTTCACCTCTGGTCAGGCAGTGGTTTGCTGCACATGATGACAGGATGCTGGTCGAGTATCTCCCTCCCTACTCCCCATTCCTTAATCCGATTGAGGAGTTTTTTTCTGCTTGGAGGTGGAAGGTTTATGACCGGCGTCCACATACACAAATGGCCCTGCTAGCAGCCATGGATGCAGCATGTGACGACATCACAGCAGATTCATGCAGAGGGTGGATTTGCCACTCCAGAACATACTTTCCTCGTTGCATTGCAAGGGATGATATCCGTTGTGATGTAGATGAAAATATGTGGCCAGACAGACAGGAACGTCTGGATGTGCCAGAATGATTTACTGTACCTATGTTCAGTTAGAATATGTACTGCTATAGTGTATTGTTCACATTTGTGCACAGCTTTACCAAAAAGGTGTTTCTTATGTTTGTTCTACAGTAAATTAGTGACTGTAGTGTATTTTTCTTTTGCACAATGCTGTAGAATTGCAAAGAGCATACAGTAAAAATGTGAAACATACATATTCAGTGTCTTGTACTCAGTTACTCCCCTAACTACAGCAATGTGTAACTTTACTGTAGTTTTCAAATGGCTGTACAAGTAGTGTATAGTTCTGCCTTGAGCATTTTCAGGTAGTGTCACCAAGTCCTGACCTTTTTTTTTACATTAGAAAACTCTTAGAGAATATAGTGTCCTAATGAAAACATGACAAAGCCATTTGACTATCATGCTCATAAACGATGGTGACAGGACTTCTCATTTTGACGACACTGACAGTTTCATTGACATGAGTACTTGCTTTTGAGGGATAGACAATCCATTTTGAGCAAGTGACGCGCTTTTGCAGGTCATCCACTAGGTTTTGCAGTTTGTGATAATTGTTCTGAGAAATGCACTAAGTGTTGTGCAAATGTTAAGAGTGATCTGAGAATAGCACCAAAGCGACTGAGAAAAACTGTAACAAATTAACCACATGGCCATTACATTGCTGTGGAGGGAGAGAATGTTGCTGACCGACTGCGGTCCCAATCCCGTGCGTCTCTCTTCCAAGATGCGCCACATTGACGACGTTTACATGCAGTCAAAATTCGGGTTATTGCTAATATTCCGGTTACTGAAACATTCGGAATATTCCGTTTAGATGGTAATTAATCATTTGGGATATCCCCATCAAACCAGCAACGCGCGGAGAACATGACGACGCAATTCCCGTCATTTCCGCTTCTTCTTCCTGTATCCAAATTTAAAACAAATGCTGCTTTGCGCAACTTTTCGCTCACCTTCTTTTAAATCTCGCTATCCCCGTACTTTCTACCGTCTACAAATGCCAAAATGTTCATATCCTTCATTACATTTATGAAGTGATTAGTCTCCTCCTCACTCCAAAAGTGTGGCGTGGTCTTGCGTTTCTACGTGTTTATAAGAACTTCCTGGACTCAAAAGACCAGGATTCCTTGCGAACAGAGCATGCGCAGAAAACACATTCCTGTTCCGTTTGATCGGGATATTCCGATATATTCGGGTTTTAAAAGGAGTAACCCAGGGGTCATATTTGGGTTTTTAAAAACCGGAATATGAGCAAATTCGGGTTATTCAAAGGGGTTATCAGTGTTTACATGGCCGTGCAAATTCGGGTTATTGCCAAAATTCGTGTTTTAAAAGGGTTATTGAGTGCATGTAAACGCAGTCATTGATTTCCATCTTGTCGCTAGACTACATCAGGATCCCGCAGTGTTTTTTTTAGCCGCCCGCAGCAAAGTTCAAACCACCCACTCCCGCAAGATTTGCGTTGCGGGACCCAATCCCAGTGCAGCCCTCTACGGTTGACCTGCCGCTGAATGTTTGCGGCGGCAGCTTTCACTTCAAATGTGGTTTTGGTGGCAAAATCAGAAATGACTTCTGGATTTAACCCTTTAGGTATCAGCCTGCTCTCGTGCTTCTGCTCTCACATGGTATCTGACCGCTGTACAGGAGGCTCTGGTAGTCTGGTGCTGGTTTTGCAAAAAAGTTCGCTCTTCTAATGATACATAAATGTGTTGCTTTATATAATTTTATTGATGTGAGAAAATATGCACCCGCCAGTCTGTCAATATGTTTATTGCTGCAAAGCACGACATTTTAACATGGAGATCAATGGAGATGGACTCAGGTTTGGATAGTGGTAAGTCAAGTCCATTAAGATGGACGGAGATGGGGCTCATTAAGAAATAAGGTGGTTTTAGAAGGAATTATGTTAGCAGAGGTTTTCTCCCGTGATGAACGTGTGTTTTACAAGGCCAGCTGCTCTCTGCTTTGTTCCCATCTTTAATCACAAGCCCTTTCCTGACAGTTTTGGTCAACTGCCGTCACTCAAAATAACCGCTGGTCTGAAAAATAGCCAAAATATTGTGAACAGTCATTATTGACACTTTTAAATGAATAAAACAAATCCCAGTTCCCTGTACGAAAGGGTGACGGCCCAACTGCTGCACTGAATTGGATGTTGTGATGTCAGGTAAGCAGCCAGATGTGAACCTGGCCAATGTCGCCCCCGTGAGGCTGAAATTATTTATGCAGTTGCGGGAAAAACAACCACACTGTTATTACAGTATAAGTTATTACAGTTATTACAGCAACATATTACTGAGAAAAGAAAAGAGGGGCAGAGAAAATCAATTATATGATGACTAATTATGGACTAAATAATTGGTAGCCATGTTGGTATCAAGAATATTCAGTGGCACTCTTGGGGAGTGGTAGCCTAGTGGTTACAGAAGTGGACTGGAGTCTGGAGGACCAGGTTCAAGCCCCCAGAATGCAACCCAGGTCAACCACCCTGGGCCCCTGAGCAAGGCCCTCAACCCCAACCGCTCCCCGGGCGCCGTTCATATGGCAGACCACTGCTCTCTAGTCTCTAGAGATGGGTTAAATGCAGAGACCTCCTTTTTTTTTTCAATCCACTTTTAAATGTTATGCCTGCAACACATCCCCCGCAAAACCCCTGACTGTTAACTTTATTGATGGTAAGCTGCGGCTTACCTTCAGTCATCCATTCCATTCCATTCTCCCTACTTCTGTTCTGTTATTCTGTTATTTTTTTATTACATCAATCATGATCAGATCTGTCCAAACATCCTCATTTCAGATCTTACTATCCCCCCACCCAGGCAGAGCCGGGCCCTCCGAGTGGGACCCCCACGTCCCCAGCCCTGCAGTTTTCAAGGCCTGGGGAACTGGCTTGTTTGAAGAGAAGTATTTATTATCTGCAATACATCCGGAGCTATGTAGTTAAAAACTGTTTTAAAAAAGTTTGAAGGCAGAATATCAAGACAGGATGTGTTATCATTCCTGAGCTGGAGCTGCACATTGCTTGTCTTATCTGTAATATTTTGTTTGTGAAAAAGGCAGCAAAGTCATTGCATGCC
This sequence comes from Cololabis saira, assembly GCF_033807715.1. Taxonomy (NCBI): domain Eukaryota; kingdom Metazoa; phylum Chordata; class Actinopteri; order Beloniformes; family Belonidae; genus Cololabis; species Cololabis saira. The sequence goes on from NC_084598.1 coordinate 31,988,632, forward strand.
TTTTCGGACAGCAGTTCTTCTTTTCACCAGACAGGGTGGGGCTTCTCTGGCCGGACGTAGCGCGTGGAAGGATCACGTTATTCCGGCCAGATCCTCCCCACCCCATCTGGCACCCGAGCTGGACAGAGGGGGCATGTATAGCCCAGGACTGTTGCATGTTTTTGTGAGGGTAGCACACATTGCTACCCAAGGGAACACGGGGAGAACATGCAAACCTTTCGCCAACCCCACCCAGGGTGTGGGCGCCGAAGTCGTGGGGGAACTTAATACGCACTTCACTTGCGAGCTGCAAATCATTTCACTTCCCTCCAATTAGGAAATGAAGTTAAGCTGAACTTTCGCAGACGTTTTAACCTCAAAATGAAGCTGCTTCATATTTAAAATATCCCAAATCTCTGTGTGTGTTTAAGTGCACTTTACAGAGCAAATGTTCAGTTCCTCGTGTATCTCTGATGACTTTTCTTACTAACCAAACCAAACAAGCTACCTGTTTTAGAGTTTACATAGAGTCCGATAAAAGTAAAAAAATGAGCAGAGTTGTACTTTTCATGTGGGATTCTTCTCAGATTCCACTGCTGCTCAGATGTGGAAACTAAACTTCAGGAAAACCATGTTACTTACAAGAAAAAGACCTGACTGCCAACAAGCACAGGGAGGCACTGAGTTCAAACATGGCAGTTATAGGTAAATCACGTGGTCTCTTACACTGACGACCACACCCAGTGCAGCGGGTTGATAACAGCGGTGACAGTAGAGAGTTTTATCAGTTAAACACTTTACTCAGCAATATCTGTAACCATGTAAAACTCCAACGGCGGTGGTAATTTAGAGTATATACTGAATGGATAGTACCTACACACTTGATACGTTCTGGACCATAATACTTGAATGTATTTCAATCAGTCGACCAGTTTGATTGTAAATAAGACTTAAGACTTAAGAATTGCACACATAAATATTTTGTGGAATAAATTATAAACATCAAAAAAGCAATAAATAGAAGCACAATTTCTAAGCTTGCTTGGAATTACATTTATTTATCACCAAACAGATGGCACACAGATGGTTTTTTTTTTCATTCTCATCTTTAGATTTTTATCACTTCCAGGTGTTAATATCCATTTCTTTTGTACCACTGAGCCCTGGCAACAACATCGTTGGAGAAGTCATGACCTGTTGTGCAGGCATCAACGTTTTGGTAGGAGCTGACCCTTCCATCCCCCGTGTTGTAGGCTGCTATCCCTCCTGCCAAGACAAGATTAAAGATGCAGCTGAGGAAACCGATCTTGTCTCCGTGCAAATTCACTGATTCAATAAAACGAACCTTTCAGCTGCTGCTCTCTGCTCCAAGAGGGGAATTTGTTCTGGATGCGATTAATGAAATAAACGAGAATCTCTGTGCCTTGGGAGAGATGCTCCTCACTGTCCCAGTCCCCCTGTTTGGTGTGTCCACCTCCTCGTGGACTCACGTCAACCTACAGAGATGGAGCAAACATCGGGTGAATACTGATGTCAGTGTAATGTGGTGGGAGGATCTAGGACATGAATGGCTCCGCACCATTCTGTAAAAAATAAGGATCAAGATGTTTTTGCTTAGAATTGACATTGCAATTCTCCGGCACCCAAATATCGCAAAGAAAAACCTGTAATGAAAACGGCTCAGATTGAAAGTATCTAAACAATCATTTGAACGCTGCCTTCATCCTATGTTGACTATTTTCTCAACAGCGGTAGCAGCAATCGCTCTAATTTGTCAAAACCTAAAGATGTTCTTGTTTTGGAGCGCCCACGGTAGCACCTGCTGCTCACTGAGAAATGGGTTAAAAGAAATGTGCTTTAGACTCTCCAATATGATCTGAAGAAGTGGCTAAATTTGTCACTAGAGAGGTTTGAAAATTCACTAAATATATAGCGTGAAAGTTGCTAAACTGGCAAAATTCCGCAGGGCCGACGGGCTTGCTATGCCAATGAATCACGTGACTTAAAGCCACCTTTTCATAGGTTGACGGAGAAGACGATGAAAATGAGACAGTTGCACATAGGTCTGAATCCAGAGTAGGGTTTTTTAACTACCATAATTGTTTGTGCATACCCAGATACGAGACAAACAATATATGTCGAAACCTGCATCAGTCCCCAGCCATTTCCACGGTCCCCCCAGCCATTCTGCAGAACATTTCCGGCCCTGGACTGTCTGGAGATGATGCCAGCGATAATAGCTGGATCGATTCCAAATCTGCCTCCAACGCGTTGGATCATTGTTTTGTATCTCGCCATTCTACCAACATCAATCTGGGCCATTTGGTATGATGCACTCACTCCTGAGGGAAATAAATCAGAGCGACAGTGTGTTTATACCGAAACACTGGAGATGGAAAATATCTTTCTGCAGGTCTCGAGCACTGCTGGACTCAACTGTTTACCTGAAACACTGAGTCTATCCTGCTGAGCCGTTCCCTGTGAAGCTCCAGAGGTTTCAACCCTCCCGATGTCTCCATAACCTGCAAAAGTTCAAGTGATTACACACAAATATCAGCACAGTGATTTATTTATATGCCTCTGGATCTTTACATTGGACTGTAAAAGGAGAAGTGGACATCGGACAAACAGCTATCAGCGCTTTTAAAGGGATTTTTACAACCCCTACACTCCCACTTGCGATCACATTAAACTTTTACAAAATAGAGTGCTCCCAAAGACATTCCTATGAAATTTAATAATGGACACCAACATCATTTTATTGTGTGTGTGGCTGTGAATATGATTATTTCTGCTGTAAAGTTGAACATTTTTCATATATCCCCACATTCCATCCCATTATGGTTAAACATTGTTGTCAGCATTACACAACAGTAAAAACTATACAACTTCAGTGATATCCAGTTTGATTTGTTTTCTTTTCTCCGGCAGTTGAGACGGTTTTTTCACAGAGAAGTTCAGTAACCGTACTTACTCATTGTTCTGGTTTCCTCTGGTGATGCTCCCTGTCAGTTGAAGTGGAAAAAACTCTCTGCAGCTTCCTGCTCTGTCCTGCAAATGCACTGGATCAGGATTTATACCCGTTTTAGTTTGTTTTCACTTTCTCTTTCTTTTTTTTGTGGCGTTACATCCACATGGATAAACAAAGTCCAACACAAGCCACATGGAGAAAAAAAAACAACCTGTGAATCCTTAATCTACAGCTGCTTGAGCGGCTGCTAATTCTGCAGTATATTCGAACACCTTAAACCAGGTCCAATAAAAAAAACACACACAATACTCCCAAAACTTAGATTAAAGTATCTCTTAGAAATTAAAGAACCTTTAAAACATTAATATAATTTGTGAACATGTTAAAAGAGCCATTTTCACAGTTTCTTTTTCTTTCTTTTTTTTTTTACATGTGAAACACAAACCAGATCCAGTTTGACAACCGCAGTACTTGGACTTCTTAAAACCAGATTAAATTAAATTAGATCAAGGAATATACAAAACTCAGTTTGTGACTTCTGAAGTCGTTATTTATATTATTATTATTATGTATATATTTATTTATTATAGTGGCTAAGTTATGAGTTTTTGATGCGCAAGTTACTGTTTGTTACTGTCAGTTTGTAAAAGCATGTTTTTAACGCTGTTTTAACAGTGTTTTAATGGTGTTTTGATGATTTTTATCAGTATTTTGACGGCGAGTATTTAACCGTGTTTTCTAGTATTTAACGTAAATTCTCTCTATAGTATTCTAGTTGTGATGTCAGGTAAGCAGCCAGATATGAACCTGGCCAATGTCGCCCCCGTGAGGCCGAAATTATTTATGCAGTTGAGGGAAAAACCACCACACTGTTATTACAAGTTATTACAGTTATTACAGCAACATATTACTGAGAGAGAAAAGAGGGGCAGAGAAAATCAATTATATGATGACTAATTATGGACTAAATAGTTGGTAGCCATGTTGCTATCAAGAATATTCAGTGGAGCTCTTGGGGAGTGGTAGCCTAGCCCTAGTGGTTACAGAAGTGGACTGGAGTCTGGAGGACCAGGTTCAAGCCCCCAGATGCAACCCAGGTCAACCACCCTGGGCCCCTGAGCAAGGCCCTCAACCCCAACCGCTCCCCGGGCGCCGTTCATATGGCAGACCACTGCTCTCTAGTCTCTAGAGATGGGTTAAATGCAGAGACCTCCTTTTTTTTTTTTTTCAATCCACTTTTAAATGTTATGCCTGCAACACATCCCCCGCAAAACCCCTGACTGTTAACTTTATTGATTGACAAGCTGTGGCTAACCTTCAGCCATTCATTCCATTCCATTCTCACTACTTCTGTTAATTTCACTGGAATTTTATGAAATTATGAAAACCTCTGACTGTAACTTTATTTTTTTATTACATCAATCCTGATCAGATCTGTACAAACATCCTCATTTCAGATCTTACTATCCCCCCACCCAGGCAGAGCCAGGCCCTCCGAGTGGGACCCCCACGTCCCCAGCCCTGCAGTTTTCAAGGCCCGGGGAAACTGGCCTGTTTGAAGAGAAGTATTTATTATCTGCAAAACATCCGGAGCTATGTAGTTAAAAACTGTTTTAAAAAAGTTTAAAGGCTAATATCAAGACAGCATGTTGTGGGCTTTAATTTTGAAACCGTTTCCGTTAGGGTTGTATAATCTAAGAGGCTGAAATGTCCCAGATTGATAAGAGGATGGAAGGCACAAGTGTTATCATTCCTGAGCTGGAGCTGCACATTGCTTGTCTTATCTGTAATATTTTGTTTGTGAAAAAGGCAGCAAAGTCATTGCATGCCTTTTCGGACAGCAGTTCTTCTTTTCACCAGACAGGGTGGGGCTTCTCTGGCCGGACGTAGCGCGTGGAAGGATCACATTATTCGGGCCGGATCCTCCCCACCCCATCTGGCACCCGAGCTGGACATAGGGGGCATGTAGCCCAGGACTGTTGCATGTTTTTGTGAGGGTAGCTCACATTGCTACCCAAGGGAACACGGGGAGAACATGCAAACCTTTCGCCAACCCCACCCAGGGTGTGGGCGCCAAGTCGTGGGGGAACTTAATACGCACTTCACTTGCGAGCTGCAAATCATTTCACTTCCCTCCGATTAGGAAATGAAGTTAAGCTGAACTTTCTCAGACGTTTTAACGTCAAAATGAAGCTGATATTTAAAATATCCCAAATCTCTGCGTGTGTTTAAGTGCACTTTACAGAGCAAATGTTCAGTTCCTCGTGCATCTCTGATGACTTTTCTTACTAACCAAACCAAACAAGCTACCTGTTTTAGAGTTTACATAGAGTCCGATAAAAGTAAAAAAATGAGCAGAGTTGTACTTTTCATGTGGGATTCTTCTCAGATTCCACTGCTGCTCAGATGTGGAAACTAAACTTCAGTAAAACCATGTTACTTACAAGAAAAAGACCTGACTGCCAACAAGCACAGGGAGGCACTGAGTTCAAACATCGCAGTTATAGGTAAATCACGTGGTCTCTTACACTGACGACCACACCCAGTGCAGCTGGTTGATAACAGCGGTGACAGTAGAGAGTTTTATCAGTTAAACACTTTACTCAGCAATATCTGTAACCATGTAAAACTCCAACGCCTGTGGTCATTTTAGAGTATATACTGAATGGATAGTACCTACACACTTGATACGTTCTGGACCATAATACTTGAATGTATTTCAATCAGTCGACCAGTTTGATTGTAAATAAGACTTAAGACTTAAGAATTGCACACATAAATATTTTGTGGAATAAATTATAAACGTCAAAAAAGCAATAAATAGAAGCACAATTTCTAAGCTTGCTTGGAATTACATTTATTTATCACCAAACGGCACACAGATGTTTTTTTTTTCATTCTCATCTTTAGATTTTTATCACTTCCAGGTGTTAATATCCATTTCTTTTGTACCACTGAGCCCTGGCAACAACATCGTTGGAGTAGTCGTGACCTGTTGTGCAGGCATCAACGTTTTGGTAGGAGCTGACCCTTCCATCCCCCGTGTTGTAGGCCGCTATCCCTCCTGCCAAGACAAGATTAAAGATGCAGCTGAGGAAACCAATCTTGTCTCCGTGCAAATTCACTGATTCAATAAAACGAACCTTTCAGCTGCTGCTCTCTGCTCCAAGAGGGGAATTTGTTCTGGATGCGATTAATGAAATAAACGAGAATCTTTGTGCCTTGGGAGAGATGCTCCTCACTGTCCCAGTCCCCCTGTTTGGTGTGTCCACCTCCTCGTGGACTCACGTCAACCTACAGAGATGGAGCAAACATCGGGTGAATACTGATGTCAGTGTAATGTGGTGGGAGGATCTAGGACATGAATGGCTCCGCACCATTCTGTAAAAAATAAGGATCAAGATGTTTTTGCTTAGAATTGACATTGCAATTCTCCGGCACCCAAATATCGCAAAGAAAAACCTGTAATGAAAACGGCTCAGTTTGAAAGTATCTAAACAATCATTTGAACGCTGCCTTCATCCTATGTTGACTATTTTCTCGGTAGCAGCAATCGCTCTAATTTGTCAAAACCTAAAGATGTTCTTGTTTTGGAGCGCCCACGGTAGCACCTGCTGCTCACTGAGAAACGGGTTAAAAGAAATGTGCTTTAGACTCTCCAATATGACCTGAATAAGTGGCTAAATTTGTCACTAGAGAGGTTTGAAAACTCACTAAATATATAGCGTGAAAGTTGCTAAATTGGCAAAATTCCGCAGGACCGACGGACTTGCTATGCCAATGAATCACGTGACTTAAAGCCATCTTTTTATAGGTTGACGGAGAAGACGATGAAAATGAGACAGTTGCACATAGGTCTGAATCCAGAGTAGGGTTTTTTAACTAATTGTTTGTGCATGCCCAGATATGAGATAAACAATATTTGTCAAAACCTGCATCAGTCCCCAGCCATTTCCATGGTCCCCCCAGCCATTCTGCAGAATATTTCCGGCCCTGGACTCTCTGGAGATGATGCCAGCGATAATAGCTGGATCGATTCCAAATCTGCCTCCAACGCATTGGATCATTGATTTGTATCTCGCCATTCTACCAACATCAATCTGGGCCATTTGGTATGATGCACTCACTCCTGAGGGAAATAAATCAGAGCAACAGTGTGTTTATACCGAAACACTGGAGATGGAAAATATCTTTCTGCAGGTCTCGAGCACCGCTGGACTCAACTGTTTACCTGAAACACTGAGTCTATCCTGCTGAGCCGTTCCCTGTGAAGCTCCAGAGGTTTCAACCCTCCCGATGTCTCCATAACCTGCAAAAGTTCAAGTGATTACACACAAATATCAGCACAGTGATTTATTTATATGCCTCTGGATCTTTACATTGGACTGTAAAAGGAGAAGTGGACATTGGACAAACAGCTATCAGTGCTTTTAAAGGGATTTTTACAACCCCTACACTCCCACTTGCGATCACATTAAACTTTTACAAAACAGAGTGCTCCCAAAGACATTCCTATGAAATTTAATAATGGACACCAACATCATTTTATTGTGTGTGTGGCTGTGAATATGATTATTTCTGCTGTAAAGTTGAACATTTTTCATATATCCCCACATTCCATCCCATTATGGTTAAACATTGTTGTCAGCATTACACAACAGTAAAAACTATACAACTTCAGTGATATCCAGTTTGGTTTGTTTTCTTTTCTCCGGCAGTTGAGACGGTTTTTAACAGAGAAGTTCAGTAACCGTACTTACTCATTGTTCTGGTTTCCTCTGGTGATGCCCCCTGTCAGCTGAAGTGGAAAAAACTCTCTGCACCTTCCTGCTCTGTCCTGCAAATGCACTGGATCAGGATTTATACCCGTTTTAGTTTGTTTTCACTTTCTCTTTCTTTTTTTTATGGCGTGACATCCACATGAATAAACAAAGTCCAACACAAGTCACATGGAGAAAAAATTGCTAATTCTGCAGTATATTCGAACACCTTAAACCAGGTCCAATAAAAAAAAAACCCACACAATACTCCCAAAACTAAGATTAAAGTATCTCTTAGAAATTAAAGAACCTTTAAAACATTAATATAATTTGTGAAAATGTTAAAAGAGCCATTTTCACAGTTTCTTTTTCTTTCTTTTTTTTTTACATGTGAAACACAAACCAGATCCAGTTTGACAACCGCAGTACTTGGACTTCTTAAAACCAGATTCAATTAAATTAGATCAAGGAATTTACAAAACTCAGTTTGTGACTTCTGAAGTCGTTATTGAACTTGTGGAAGTGAGAAGAACTGAAGTAGGGAGTGGGGAGTGGGCTTTCCCCTTCTTTTTCGACAATATGTTGACTGCTCAAACTTGAAATAAAACATATCTGAGATACTAAAGAGTATATAAAACAGTTTGGGATTTCTGAAACTCCAGCAGCAGGACCATCCTGCAGTATTTCCCTTTAAGCATTTCCTCCAACCTGATCTCACAAAAATCAGTGAAATCCCCACGACCTCTCAAAACTATTTTCCGTGGCACCAACATGGAAATGGTATAATTCTGTGTGAGCACCACGGATATTGTACTATACGAAGTCAAGGGGATCCGTTGCCTTGATATATACACAGATTATGACATTATTATTATGTATATGTCAGGCTGGGTGTCAGGCTGTGTTTAATCGTTTTATTGTTTTGGAATTTTAGTGTAACATTTTATTTGCATGCATGTTTTGTTGCTTTGTCTAGTTATTGTTTGAAATGTGACTTTTTCTGTTTTTGAGTTGGCATGCAATTACCTTTTGTTTGAGTTGATTAGACACAGCTGAACACAATCAACTGAATCCTGACAGACAGCTGCAGTGGCCAATAAACCACTGCAGGCTGGCCCCCCTAGACCAATGGTGAACGAGGGGAGGGTTTCCTTCCCCTTATATATTCAAGGCAGACATTCAAGCTGGGAGATTGAACGGACGGACAGAGGCCCATGAGGGTCGAGAGTGGAGGAACAAAGTGGAGGAACAAGAGTGGCTGGACGGAGAATGGGCAGAGCTGAGGAGGATGGACGGACGTACAGAGGCCCATGGGGGCCCAGGTGGTTGGGGAGCCCCCGGCGGACTCGGACCGGGGATCCCTGTTGGCGTGGGCCAACAGGGAGGGGGCACTGAGAGGGCACTGGAGGACAGTGAGCCCAGAAAGACTGAGACTGTTCATCTTTAACCTTTTTTAACCTTTTATGGATTGGCCATTTTAGAAACAGTTCTATTTTTAGTGACTCCCCCACCCCTGATTTTATAACCGTCTTGGAGCAATAAATGTCTGTTGCTGCACCCCTGCTTTTTGTTGTGGGTTACTAAGCGCTGCTCACCCTCGAAAGTATTTAATTGGGGACTTGAACCACCCCTGTGACATTTGGCGTTGTTGGCGGGATTCGAGTTCGTGAGCAGTGCTGGGTACCCACAAAGTTTTAAAATGATAATTTATCCTGGTGCCCGTTTTTTGTTGGGCCTTAAAGAAGGCCCTCTGCCCCAAGCCCTGAGGATGTTTTGCCCATCGTAACAGTGATGCGACCTTTGCCCATATGCAGCAAGAGAGACCACCGGAGGCTACTGGTGGGGCTGATGGATGCTGCTGAGAGCTAGCTGCAGCACGAGACCACCGGAGGCTACTGGTGGGGCTTTTGGATGCTGCTGAGAGCTGGCTGTGGCACGAGACCACCAGAGGCTACTGGTGGGGCTGATGGATGCTACTGAGAGCTGGCTGCGGCACGAGACCACCGGAGGCTACTGGTGGGGCTGCTGGACGCTGCGGAGAGCTGGCTGTGGCACGAGACCACCAGAGGCTACTGGTGGGGCTGATGGATGCTACTGAGAGCTGGCTGCGGCACGAGACCACCGGAGGCTACTGGTGGGGCTGCTGGACGCTGCGGAGAGCTGGCTGCGGCACGAGACCACCGGAGGCTACTGGTGGGGCTGCTGGACGCTGCGGAGAGCTGGCTGCAGCACGAGACCACCGGAGGCTACTGGTGGGGCTGCTGGACGCTGCGGAGAGCTGGCTGCAGCACGAGACCACCGGAGGCTACTGGTGGGGCTGCTGGACGCTGCGGAGAGCTGGCTGCAGCTGCTGGGATAAGGAACCGCTGGAGGCTGCTGTTGGTGGACATGGGGATTGTTGACAGGGACTGCCAACGGTAAACTGTGGGGGGATGTCAGGCTGGGTGTCAGGCTGTGTTTAATCGTTTTATTGTTTTGGAATTTTAGTGTAACATTTTATTTGCATGCATGTTTTGTTGCTTTGTCTAGTTATTGTTTGAAATGTGACTTTTTCTGTTTTTGAGTTGGCATGCAATTACCTTTTGTTTGAGTTGATTAGACACAGCTGAACACAATCAACTGAATCCTGACAGACAGCTGCAGTGGCCAATAAACCACTGCAGGCTGGCCCCCCTAGACCAATGGTGAACGAGGGGAGGGTTTCCTTCCCCTTATATATTCAAGGCAGACATTCAAGCTGGGAGATTGAACGGACGGACAGAGGCCCATGAGGGTCGAGAGTGGAGGAACAAAGTGGAGGAACAAGAGTGGCTGGACGGAGAATGGGCAGAGCTGAGGAGGATGGACGGACGTACAGAGGCCCATGGGGGCCCAGGTGGTTGGGGAGCCCCCGGCGGACTCGGACCGGGGATCCCTGTTGGCGTGGGCCAACAGGGAGGGGGCACTGAGAGGGCACTGGAGGACAGTGAGCCCAGAAAGACTGAGACTGTTCATCTTTAACCTTTTATGGATTGGCCATTTTAGAAACAGTTCTATTTTTAGTGACTCCCCCACCCCTGATTTTATAACCGTCTTGGAGCAATAAATGTCTGTTGCTGCACCCCTGCTTTTTGTTGTGGGTTACTAAGCGCTGCTCACCCTCGAAAGTATTTAATTGGGGACTTGAACCACCCCTGACATATATATTATTCTTTATTATAGTGGCTAAGTTATGAGTTTTTGATGCGCAAGTTACTGTTTGTTACTGTCAGTTTGTAAAAGCATGTTTTTAACGCTGTTTTAACAGTGTTTTAATGGTGTTTTGATGATTTTTAACAGTATTTTGACGGCGAGTATTTAACCGTGTTTTCTAGTATTTAACGTAAATTCTCCCTATAGTACTCTAGTTGTGATGTCAGGTAAGCACAGTGGCGCCACCAGGGGGTGGCCACGGCCCCCCCTACAAATTTGCATGGCCACCCCATTTGCCTCAATTAAAAAAAAAAAACAAAAAAAAAACACTTGCTGGTCACATAGATTGTATCGTCAGTTATGCATTTCATCCCAAATCATTTGGGCCAAATGCACAGCCAGCCAGGCCCAGGAAGCCGCTCTTGATCTGCCATCACTCACAGTAGTACTATTACTCCATGCACATTGGACCATTAGTCACATTAAATGTAACACAGTAAACCTAAGTATATCAGTAGGCGTTTCTTTTAAGTATTTCTGAGCCTGTATACTACAACAGTATAATAAAAATCCTGTAATGATGGCTTTATAGTTTTGGTGTCCACCCCAAGAATTTAAGTGGCCCCATCTGGCCCCCCCTATGAAACATTTTTGGAAGCGCCCCTGGGTAAGCAGCCAGATGTGAACCTGGCCAATGTCGCCCCCGTGAGGCTGAAATTATTTATGCAGTTGAGGGAAAAACAACCACACTGTTATTACAAGTTATTGCAGTTATTACAGCAACATATTACTGAGAAAGAAAAGAGGGGCAGAGAAAATCAATTATATGATCGATGACTAATTATGGACTAAATAATTGGTAGCCATGTTGGTATCAAGAATATTCAGTGGAGCTCTTGGGGAGTGGTAGCCTAGTGGTTACAGAAGTGGACTGGAGTCTGGAGGACCAGGTTCAAGCCCCCAGAATGCAACCCAGGTCAACCACCCTGGGCCCCTGAGCAAGGCCCTCAACCCCAACCGCTCCCCGGGCGCCGTTCATATGGCAGACCACTGCTCTCTAGTCTCTAGAGATGGGTTAAATGCAGAGACCTTTTTTTTTTTTCAATCCACTTTTAAATGTTATGCCTGCAACACATCCCCCCCCAAAACCTCTGACTGTAACGTCATTGATGTATGTAGTACAAGCTGCGACAAACCTTCAGTCACAAAAAGGACATTGATGTGGTCTGCTCATTTTGTAAACTGTCTGCAGAAGACTTATGTCATTTATTTTGGTCTTGCCCCATCTCGTGTAATTTGATGACTATGATTTCTCCCTCTCATATGAAAATGTATTGTTTGGATTCTTTTCTTACACCTCTAGCAAAGTAAATAAATACTACATCATAAATTTAATTCTGTTACTTGCAAAATTTCATATTCACAATTCAAACAATACATGGCAACAATCCAATATTCTAAAAATAGAAAAGCCATCCGAACCTCTGAGTTATGTACTACTAGGTATAACATTTTTTTGAACTGATCTATAATTTCTGTCTGTGACTGTTCCCCTGGCATCAACTGTTTCTATGTATGTTTTGTTGGTTTTATAATGTTCTGTTGACAATTTGAAATAAAGAAGTGAAGAAAAAAAAAAAAAAGACTAACCTTCAGTCATTCATTCCTTTCCATTTCCTTTCCATTCTTCTTCTGTTAATTTCACTGGAATTGTATATTTATTTTTTTGTTACATATGTATTGGAGCACTTGTCTGATGTTCTTCGTATATAACTTAATCTCAATAAAAAAATAAAACAAATTAAAAAAATCACCCTCACCTCATTTCGGAGTTCGAGAGCGTCAAAGCTGCGTGCAGCTCTTTTACCATCTGCGCATGCGCCACTGCGCAACTGTTGCGCAACCAAACTCCTGTGAGGTTTGCAACGGAGCCAGATTTTTACCTGAACTAATTATCCTCCTGAGCGCCGTGACAGCCGAAAAACTCGTGTAATGACAGACATTCTGCATGGGCTGAATAGCAGATAAGGGTATGTGATATTAACAAGAGCGCGCAGGTGATATAAACGTGTTTCTTTGCTCTTTGCACGCTTTGTACTGTAGCTTAGCATTAGCTGGTGGTAGCTAAACAAAACAAGCGTGATTCACCAGACTTTAGTTACCTGCTGCTAAATCACGCTACCTGGACCTGAAAGTCCTGATCTGGCTGTGTAAATGATATGTTTATCATATAATGTATTTATCTGTGTTTGTTATGTCATGTGTTATTAATAAGAAAGGTTTTGTTCCGCTAACAGGAGCCGATCGCTTGTAAACATCCCATAGTTGTGTTTCTCTCATAACCTTGACACTTTTACTGTAAAAACTCCCTGTTTCTTCGCAGATAGAGCCATGGTGATCCTGTCGGGCACAGCCACGGTGCTGCAGCAGTTTATTAGCGGCCTGAAGAGTCGGAACGAAGATACCAGAGCAAAATCTGCCAAAGACCTGCAGCACTATGTGACCACGGAGCTCAGAGAGGTGAGCAGTACCTGAACATACATGTACCTCACCTGACACTGAACACCCATTACCTGAACATACATGTACCTCACCTGCACCTGAACATACATGTACCTCACCTGCACCTGAACATACATGTACCTCACCTGCACACTGAACATACATGTACCTCACCTGCACACTGGACACCCGTCACCTGAACACCCGTCACCTGAACACCCGTCACCTGAACACCCGTCACCTGAACATCCATCACCTGCACCTGAAAATCCATCACCTGCACCTGAAAATCCATCACCTGCACATCCATCACCTGAACATCCATCACCTGCACCTGAACCTGAACATCCATCACCTGCACACTGAACATCCATGAGCTGAACATCCACCACCTGACATTGAACATCCATCACCTGACATTGAACATCCATCACCTGCACACTGAACATCCATCAGCTGAACATCCATCAGCTGACACTGAACATGCACGGCCTCTGTTCTGGATGTGGATGTGTCCATGTCAGAGGCAGCCAAGTTTACATGTAGTTCAGAAAATGTGTGACTGTCCCACACCATGATGCTGTCACCTCCTCTACCTCACAGTTGGGATAATATTCTGAGACCCTCCTTCCCATTTTCATATAAACATAAAAATGACTATTATCAATTCAACAATACTTTAATCATCCTCGAAGGGGAATTTGATCATACACTATCATTACCATTATTGTTATGGCTGTTGGCAGCAAGGATCTCCCTGGTAGTGATCTGTGTTACAGCGGATCTGAAGACGCCCCCGACTGAAGACTCTGTTGTTGAATTACTGTTTTAAGAAGAGGATGATCAGTGTTGTCCATTATGTTTGTCACTTTATGAAAGATCCTGTTTAATCAGCTCTAGAGGCTCCAGAACAAAGCCGAACGTCCTTACAGTTTATTCAGTTTTGTATTTATTTAGCGTCTTTTACAATACAAGTTGTCTTTAGACGCTTTCCAGGGAGACCCAGAACATGCCCCCGAGCAATTATTCCATAAAAAATGGCCTTAAGCCAAACAGTGGCAATGAAAAACTCCCCTGAGACCAGAAAGACAGAGTAAAGAACATAGAGAGGAGAGACACAGACACACTGTCAAAGGTACAAAAGAAAAGTTATATTAGTATTACCTATCCTGGTAGAGCAGGAGCACTAAGAGTTATACTGATATATGATTTAATAATTTAAGAAAGTTCATGGCTTTACAATTTAATTTTAACATCAGCTTACACTGATGTTAAAATTAAATTGGCTGGTCACACACACCATCTTGTGACTGATGAAGGTGAAAGGAATCGCCGAAACATGTGGGGTATTTAGACCACCACAACAGCAAACTACAAGAACAATGATGATTATGAGATACAATTATGAGTTTTATTCAGTCACTGGGTCTGATTCTGCTACTCAACTCAACTGACTTATATAAGATATAAAACATCCTGCTGCAGATACTCTTGGACTAAAGCATCCTCGAGAAGTCCAGTCTGCTCTGTCCCTTCTTGCATATATAGCATTACTGTTGTCTCCAGTCCAGTCTGTTGTCTGGGTGTACACAGAGGTATTTATATCCCTTTACCACCCCCACTTGATGGATCTGTGATAGAAATAGTGTTCGACTTTAACAGGAATAGATTATGACCAAACAGTTCTGTTTTAGTCTGAACAAATCACAGGACCAATTTCTAAAAATTAAGATCCTTTTTACATTCATAAAAACTGGTAATCTGGCGTTTTTTTATGCTGCATGGCCTTGAAGCGCATGTCGATGTAGAACACGTTTTACAGTGGATTAATTAACTTTTTTTTTTTCCTCCATGATATTTTGCGACGAGGTCATCATCTTTGAAGGTGCCCCTTAAAATCCATCTATACGTATGTCTCCAGTTAATCATCAAGATCAACTAAAGCCAGGACAGTTTAAGTCCAGATTCAATTTAGGCCACTTTTATACTTTTTCTACACAGTTTTCCGAGGTTGCAGACTGATAGATATTTAGTTTACTGAGATGCGAGATGTGAGGTGAACATGAGGAGGGGAATCCTGAAGGGAAAACTGTGAAACAAGGAGGCGTTGCTGTAAACATCGACCGAGACACAAAGCACCGTATCATAGATACGAGCAGACAGCTGCGTTTTCATTTTTACTGACCTTCAGCTGTTTTTGAAACTCAGACAGCGCATGCTACCCACATGTCCCTGTTGACGAACAAATCATCGCATTAACAGCTTCCTTCTTCCCTTGAATCATTTTTAAGAGAGACAACTTGTGTTTTATGGATTGTAATGTCTCGTTTCTCATTTATGTTTTATCAAAACATGGTTTGTATACCAGTTTTTGGAGCATATTAATGCAGGACCCTGTATCGTGTGACTCCCCCTGCCAATCAGTCATGTAATGTGAATGACAAAGTGACTAAATGACTCCCGATTACAAAACAGCACCTCGGCTCTGGAAGTCCTGTCGCCTGAAAGCAGCTGTAGAGAATGCCCATTTATGACTTTATAGAAAGAAATAAAAACCTGAAATCTCTCAGTTGTTACTCACACTTCAAACAGGACACTTAACATGTATATTTAACTTAAAACAGGTAAACTTCTGGTTGCAACTGTATCATTCTGTGCAATAATAACGAACCAAGCAGTCATTTAATCACTTTTATCACCATTAATATCTTCTTTTTTTTGTCACAGTTGAGTCAAGATGAAGCCACTACGTTCTACGATGAGTTAAACCACCACATATTCGAGCTGGTATCCAGCTCGGACGTGAATGAGAAGAAAGGGGGCATTCTGGCCATAGGTGAGTTCTAGACGTATTTTTCTTTCTGTTTATCTGTGTATCACACAGGATGGTGCCAAACTGCATGCACACACGTGTAATAAAACACTTCTGCAATGGTTTCCTTCCAGTGAGCCTAATTGGCGTGGAGGGGGGAAATGCCACCAGGATAAGCCGGTTTGCCAACTACCTCCGTAACCTGCTCCCCTCCAGCGACCCTGTGGTGATGGAGATGGCCTCCAAAGCCATGGGCCACTTATCCATGGCTGGAGACACATTTACTGCCGAGTATGTGGAGTTCGAGGTGAAGAGGGCCCTGGAGTGGCTGGGAGCCGACAGGAACGAGGGCAGACGCCATGCAGCGGTGAGTGACGAGCACACAACAGGGTGGTGTTTGTTGTTCACACTCTGCGGGGGTGGATATGAGGGCGGACGATGATCTCTGAGCCTCCACCACTGTTTTAAACTCAAACTGTGGCTCATTAGTTCCTACTTCGTTGTGTTCAGATTTTTTAAGTACATTTCCTGACTGCAGTTTTCAGAGTGGATTTGTATTGAGCAAAGGGGATTTACATAAACAGTATGTGGTGCTAATTAATGCTAATTGTGGGGGTAATTATAATCACAATCAGAATCCTGGACTACTTCCTCATCACTGGATGAATACTGTCTGACTCTTTCCTCTCGCATTCTTGCCTGTCGTCTGTTTCCATTGTTTGTTTTGTTCCCAGCTAGATGGTTAATGTCAAAGGTTAACGTTGTCTGTTGCAGCTCTTGCCTGTCAGCGACGTGTATCATAATGATCAGGGTGAAAAAAGGCCCAATATTTTAGTCAGATCTACCAGAACACGTCCAAAAAACCACTTTTTTACCGAAAAACGCTGTAGCTTCAGATTTCTGATGATGAGTGAAGAAGACGTCGGTCTCGGGGCCGTTACATCCTCAGACACAAGTCTGACCGAGGTTAAGCTCATCCAGGAGCTGCAGCTGAACACCAAGTTTCTAGGCTGTAATCAGACTACGGGAGAAGTTTGATTGTGTCTGATTACATCCGCTGTGCACAGATTGGTGTAATCAGATGCTGCAGGAGACGGGAACGTTTGACTGTAAAACTAGAAAAAAAAAAATGATTGTGCTGCTTTTTAAGCGGGCCGGCATCTGTTAGCTCATTTTTAATTGAACGAGGTCTTGGCACAGAACGCTTTGCTCAAGTTAAATACTGCATTTTTAATTTTTAAACTTTTAAAACTTTTAAGTAGGGTTTAAGGGCTCTTCATCTGCACTCGGATATGTGCTCGCTCATCACAACACTGGCTGCATCTGGAAGGCCATTTAAACGCAGCTAATAAAGAAAGAATGACGTATTTAATATTGTACAACTTTAGCAGATGTGTTTTCTTGTTGAAAGCTGCTCTCCTCTCACCAGAAGGATGTTCTGGCCCACTAACATATCCATATTTAAAAAATGCTAATGGTTACCATCCAGTTGTTCTTTTTAAAACCTTGAAACAATTCCTGAAGTACCAATGAATATACATCGGCTTCCAACCCGGAGGGTCTCTTTCTGATTCGTGCGCTGCTTTTCTGTGTCTTCCAGGTGTTGGTTTTGAGGGAGCTGGCTGTGAGCGCACCCACCTTCTTTTTCCAGCAAGTGCAGCCCTTCTTCGACAACATCTTTTATGCAGTGTGGGACCCGAAGCAGGCCATCCGTGAAGGAGCGGTGTCCGCGCTGCGAGCCTGCCTCATCCTCACCACGCAGAGGGAGACCAAAGAAATGCAGAAACCACAGTGGTACAAGGTACGCTGAGCTGGCCGGTTCTGTGTTCTGTCTCTGGGGAGAACCTTTGGGGTTTGTGTGCTCAGACTTGAATGTTTGTGTTTTGTGGAACAGCAAACCTTTGAGGAGGCAGAGAAAGGCTTCGATGAGACTCTGGCCAAGGAGAAGGGGATGAATCGCGACGACAGGGTCCACGGCGCTCTTCTGATACTAAACGAGCTGGTTCGCATCAGCAGTATGGAGGGAGAGGTGAGTTCTGAGTTCTGACGATCCCCCAACCCCGTGGGAAGATTCTCACGTCCAAATAACTTGACGTTTCCCCTCGCCGTCTCGTTCCCCGCCAGCGCATGCGTGAGGAGATGGAGGAGATCACGCAGCAGCAGCTGGTGCACGACCGCTACTGCAAGGAGCTGATGGGCTTCGGAACCAAACCCCGTCACATCACGCCCTTCACCAGCTTCCAGTCGGTGCAGCCGCAGCAGGCCAACGCCCTGCTGGGTCTGCTGGGCTACAGCACGCCTCAGGGCTTCCTCAGCTTCGGGGCCACGCCGGCCCCGGCCAAGAGCTCGCTGGTGGAGAGCCGCTACTGCCGCGAGCTGATGGAGGAGCGCTTCGACCAGGTAGAGCCCCCGGAAACACCAGATTAGAGCTGCACCGCAGCACTGGACACTGGACAGTGAGCGAAAATAACCGAGTCAAATTCCATGTTTTGTTTGACCTGACTTGGCCAAATAAACATGATTGTGATTCTGACCAGAAGTTAAAGGCTGAAAATAGATTTTTATTTTATTTTTTTTATTATGAATGAAAAATATATTATTAGGAATATAATAATATTTTATTATGAGAACTGGAAACTGTGATGAGGCTGTATCTGACCATATATGTACGCGAACCATCTTGGTCCCGCCCTGTTTGCAGATTGTCGACAAATACGTGAATATTTGGGGAATGTCAGTCTGTCATTCAACTGAGATGTTTTTGTGAAACTAACGTCTTCCTGTTGTGGACACATTCAATTTCAATTCAATTCAATTCAATTTATTTGTTTTGCGTCAAATCATAACAAAGGTCATCTCATGACGCTTCACAACACGAAAAACAGAGATAAAAGGTATCAGATATAACACATCATAAAATAATGTATAAAAACATAAGCATCAGAAAAAGATCAGCATCAGTGATAAAAGTGATCAGATATCACATATCATAAAATAAAACAAGCTTCAGAAAACATCAGCATCGTTCTGGTTCATCGCAGCCTTCCAGGTCTTCAAATCCAACTCAAAAATACTTTTATTTATCCCAGAAGGACAATGAATTCATACCAGAATCCACCAAGTTGTGTTTATTTCTCACCAAACACAGCTGACACAGATGTGTTTCGTTCAACCAGGTGTGCCGGTGGGTCCTGAAATATAAAGCCAGTAAAAACCCTCTGATCCAGATGACCATCCTCAACCTGCTCCCACGTTTAGCTGCCTTCCAGCCGCACACGTTCACAGGTGGGAAGCAAAAGTTCACTCGAAACCGAATTTGATGCAGCAACTTTTATCTATGTGCATATTTATGGATCTTGAATATCTTAGTTGGCTTTACTCGAGTAAAAACTGGGTCAGTTTATTGTACTGCCATCTAGAGCTTAAACGATGCTCTCTGCGGTTCTGTGTTGGCTGTGCAGACCAGTACTTGTCAGACACCATGGGGTACCTGCTCGGCTGTCTGAAGAAGGAGAAGGAGAGGACGGCGGCCTTCCAGGCCTTGGGGCTGCTGGTGGTGGCTGTCCGAGCGGAAATCCAGCCGTACCTCACCAAGATCCTCGAAATCATCAAAGCTGCTCTGCCACCCAAGGACTTCGCACACAAGTCAGTAACTGTCTGAGGAATATGTCATTTTTAGTGACGTCAGAGTGTTTAAAATCACTAAGCTGTTGCATCTGATATCGTCTGACTAAGACATTTTTTGATTGCTGTGTCTGGTGGGATGCTTATAAATCTTCAAAGGCTCAGAGATGATGTATATTCAAGTCATTCTCAGCAGCAGACGTAGGCAAGGCAAGGCGAGTTTATTTGAATAGTACACTTCACAAGGTAATTCAAAGTTCTTTACATCAACATTAAAAGCAGCAAGACGCAGTTAAACAGTAAATAACAAATACAATGAAATAAAGTGACAAGAAAAGAGGTAAAATAATAAAAAGCAAAAGTTGAAAAAATAAGGCCAGTAGAGTACAGCAGGTAAGTATTTAATTTAAGAGTATGCTTCAGTAAACAGTAATGATTTAAAGGATCTACAGTTGGAGCAGACCTCAGGTCTACAGGAAGTTTGTTCCACCGGTGAGGAGCAGAATAACTGAACGCTGCCTCACCTTGCTTGGTTCTGGTTCTTGGGAACCACAACAAACCAGATCCAGATGAACCTCAGGGGTCTGGGAGCTTCATAGGAACTAACAGATCAAGCATGTATTTTGGTCCAAGACCATTCAGGTCTTTGTAGACCAGCAGTAAGATTTTAAACTCTATCCTTTGACTCACTGGAAGCCAGTGTAGTGATTTCATGACCGGTGTAATGTGGTCCAGTTTCCTGGTGTTTGTAAGGACTCTGGCAGCAGCGTTCTGGATCAGCTGCAGCTGCCTGATAGATTTCTTGTTAAGGCCTGTAAAGATGCCATTGCAATAATCCAACCTACTGAAAATGAATGCATGAATACGTTTTTCCATGTCTTGTTTAGACAGAAACCCCTTAATTTGTATTATAATACTGTGCTGTTACGTTTGCAGGAGGCAGAAAACCATCCAGGTGGATGCGACCGTGTTCACCTGCATCAGCATGCTGTCTCGGGCCATGGGTCCCAGCATCCAGCCGGACATCAAGGAGCTGCTGGAGCCCATGCTGGCTGTGGGCCTCAGGTGGGACAGAGAGAACATTTAGGTTTGGGTTTACACGTAAATAAAACAAAGTTTAACGTGACTATTGTTTAACTCGTCTCCGCCTCTTAGCCCTGCGCTAACGGCGGTGCTGTACGATCTGAGCCGTCAAATCCCCCAGCTGAAAAAGGACATCCAGGATGGTCTGCTGAAGATGCTCTCCCTGGTGTTGATGCACAAGCCGCTGCGACACCCCGGCATGCCCAAAGGCCTCGCGCACCAACTGGCCTCGCCGAGTCTCACGAACATCCCCGAGGCCAGCGACGTCGGCAGCATCACCCTGGCCCTGCGCACTCTGGGAAGCTTTGAGTTTGAAGGTAACGACCTTAAAAATACCTTGTGCTGCATGCAGCGGGTTGGGATGATTAAAGTGATTAAGGATCTTAATGGAACTACCTGGGAACTAACGAATGAAGAGAATAATGGCACTTTTCCACTAGTACCTACTCGGCTCGACTCAACTCAGCCTGGTTTCTTTTCCATAACAATTCAGTACCTAGAGCAGAAGTAGGCGGGTTGGAGCGAAGATGCTGTGACGTATTTGATTGTGTGATCTAAACGAAGAAGACAACAACACTAAAGATGTAAAACATGGAGGAGATGATATATGTGCTGCTGGGTCTGTGGCTTGTGTTCGATATCAAGTTAAAAAATGAGAGTGAGAGAAGCTTCAAGTGGTGACGCTTTTTAAATTTTTTTAGTTTGTCTCGGCGCTGCTGAAAAGTCTGTTGGTAGCGGCGAGCAGCTATGAAGTGGCAGAGCTCTAGGTCGTTCCTTATCGCCCGTCTGATCCCTTTTTAATTCTCCACTCAGCCACCAGGTTTATGAACATTTGCACCTCAGAGTTTGATCACCAAACAGACTTCTGCGCTGCCATTGCCTGTCAGATAAAATGAACAAGAAGCCGCCGTCAGTTGCTCTTCAACTGATGACTGGCCAACCCCCGACCAATCGGTGTCATGTAGTGATGACGTCACATCCAGCCCGACTCATCTGCTTAGAACCTCAGCAGAGTACCGGTAGTTACAGAAAAAGTATCTACTCTGTACGTTACATCTCTAGTGGGAAAGAACCAAACCGAGTCGAGCCAAACCGGGCTGAGTAGGTACTAGTGGAAAAGCGCCATAAGAGTGAGAGAGAAGGGTGGAAGATACAGGACCTGTAAACCAAGAAGTGACAGGAATCAGTAGAGTTAAAATCAACGCAGCCTCGAAAGGATAGCGACGTACTGGTGGAAATATCAAAGAATCTGGGAGAGATGAGAGTGGGGGATTCGACTAGATTTTTGGAGTGACAGAATTCCGGAGGAGGTTAAGATATCTGTACGCTGATGTTGGAGGACAAGGCTGACGTCCAGAGCTATAGGAACTACAGAGATGTAAAGCTGACGAGTCACTCAGTGAATGAGGTCAGGAAAGCGGGTGAAATCTGCAGACGGCACGATGCTTTCATGCCAAGAAAAGAGCTCCACAGATGAAGGGTTTGCTTTGAGCCTGCTGACGGAGGAGTACAGGGAAGGTCAGAGGGAGGTCAGAGAGGTGGAGATGCTCACTAGAGAGAGGATGAATGAAGGTGTGTCACAGCAAGACAGGATGTGTGTGTCGACAAGCATTGTAAAGTGAATAAATACAGCTAAACTCCTCTTTGTGTTGGTCATAATAGCAGTGATTGCAACAAAAGTCTTGATATTTGCCTCCCATCCCCAGGACACTCCCTGACCCAGTTCGTGCGGCACTGCGCGGATCATTTTCTGAACAGCGAACACAAGGAAATCCGGATGGAGGCGGCCCGGACCTGCTCCCGCCTCCTCACCCCCTCCATTCATCTGATCAGCGGCCACGTTGTGAGCCAGACCGCCGTGCAGGTGGTTGCAGACGTGCTCAGCAAGCTGCTAGTCGTGGGCATCACCGACCCAGGTAACTGCCGGCTGAGTGGCACGTGTACGTGAGTAGTATAAGGTGATAGTCAAAACACTTGTCGTTTTCCCTCAGATCCAGATATCCGGTACTGCGTCCTGGCTTCCCTCGATGAGCGTTTCGATGCACACCTGGCCCAGGCCGAGAACCTGCAGGCGCTGTTTGTTGCACTGAACGATGAAGTGTTTGAGATCAGAGAGCTGGCCATCTGCACCATCGGACGGCTCAGCAGCATGAACCCGGCCTTCGTCATGCCCTTCCTGCGCAAAATGCTAATCCAGGTAGGATGGTCACAACAGGGTCCCTGCACCTGCACCAACACGCCCACAAAGATGACGGCTCCAGTATGAGTAAACGGTTTACTTCGTAAAGGTTCGGACGCACCGATCTAGTCAATCTGCACACAGTAAAAACCAGTTTATGTGAAGTTGTAAAAGACTGAATTAATAACCTGTCAATGTGCATCATTTGTACCAACGAGGGAAAAAATGCATCACATTTTTAAGATGGTGCTGAAAAACAGTTCAGCAGCGACGTTATAATCGGCGTCTTTGGTGACATTTACGTCCAGCGTATTTGTGAAAATCAAATTTGAAAAAAGGCAGGATTGCCAGTGCCGTCAAAGACTCGCTTACCAATAAGTATTTAGTTGTGATGAATTAACAGAACAATTTAACAACTTGAAGATGATTGATAACAAGCACATTTAACATCGAACCACAATGTTAATTGTCTATCAGAATCAGTATAAATTACGATGAAATCAGACTTTTGATTTGTCAACTAATAATATATCTTCTCCTGTAGGTTTTTGTTATTATTCCTGAAACCTGTCGTTTTGGTGTAATTTATCATACTTAATTTATTTAGGTATTTATCTGAAGATCTTGCTTCTGCTGTTTCAGATGGATTTCTGTAGGGGGCAGCAAAGTCCACACTAGTGTGTAAATAAGAAAAATCCACAAGTATCCCCACTTAACACAAAGTTACACAGGAATATTTGCCTCTAAATACCTTTGACCTGCAACTGCAAGATATGAGCCATGTTTTTTTTGTTTTTTTTTTTCTATGTATTTATATATTTTGATTTAAAGACAGGAGGCAAGGTTGAAAGTAGTAGAGGTTAAAATGTTGATATTTCTCTGCGAGCGATGAGGATGGATGGGACCAGGGATGAGTAGCCTACATTGGAGGGACTGAGATGTTTTGGACATGTACGGGGAAGAGGATGGGGTAGATGAAGCCGGATGGTTCGTCGTGGCGACCCCTGAAGGGATCAGCTGAAAGCCACTGGAGAACGTTGTGAATCTTATGCCACCTGTGTGTTTTGATTGTGTTGCAGATCTTAACAGAGCTGGAGCACAGTGGTGTCGGCAGGAACAAGGAGCAAAGTGCTCGCATGCTCGGCCACCTGGTCTCCAACGCCCCCCGCCTGATACGACCGTATATGGAGCCCATCCTCAAGGTAGACTTCTGCAAGTTCTCCGCCGTGAAGGTGTTTGGTAAAAGCTGGCTTATAGTCATATATCCAGAGACTCCACCTCACCTTAATAACCTTAATCCCTCCTAAAGGGGAGTTTTTCCTTGCCACTGTTTGGCTTAAGGCTTTTCTCCCACTATGGGAGTTTTTACCTGCCATTGTTTATGTAATAATTGCTCGGGGTTCATGTTCTGGGTCTCTGGAAAGCGTCTGGAGACAACTTTTGTTGTATTAGACGCTATATAGATAAAATTGAATTGAATTGAACCTTTCTGTTCGCAGGCTCTCATTCTCAAGCTGAAGGACCCCGACCCCAATCCAGGGGTGGTGATCAGTGTCCTCGCAACTATTGGGGAGTTGGCTCAAGTAAGACTGTTTTTCCACTTTTATTTATTTGTACATTTTGTGCTTTTCATCCGTTGTTCACTGAAACGGTGTAAATCTTTGCTAAACCGATGCCCGAACCATCAGAGCGTATCTTCAGCGGAGGCAGAGAGCCCCACCTCACGGATCCTGACTTCCTTCACCCCGCCTAGGTGGTTAAACGCTTTCCAAAGAGGAGTCAGGAAGTTAAAAGCAGGCAGATTTTGCAGTGCAGACAGAGCGGCGGCGATGCTCAAGAGGCCACATCTGGCTCAGTGCAGGAAGAGGCAGGAGACCAGCTGTTGATGTGTCGGCTCACAGAGACGGCCCAAGAGAACGTAGGGACTCCAGAGAAGACACACTGTCGGCCATGTCGACCTTTTATTCTTTTATTTTGAACTGATATGAGTCTTAACCCGCTGATTTGAAACACATTTTAATGAAACGTCACAAGTTTACACAAAAACACCTTGAATTGATGTGAATAGAGTCGCTCTCTTTAGTGTAGTTCAGGTCTGTAGTTCAGGTCGGAATTGTGAACCTGGACGTGATCTTATTGCGTAAGAGGAACCTTGACTCTTTTAAATGAATCCGTTTTCTGTTTTACTCTTCAGGCGATTCTTTTGACAGACATGAAAATGAATTATGAGGCAGCTTGATTCAATATTTTCCTGTTCTTGGTTCCTGACCTGCCAGGTGAGTGGTCTTGAGATGAGGAAGTGGATGGACGAGCTTTTTCCAATCATCATGGACATGCTGCAGGACTCTTCATCGCTGGCCAAACGTCAGGTATGCGCAGAGGAGATAATGTTAAAAAATCTAAAAGATGCACATTTTATTGAGTGAAAAGTAAGAAAAGCTCCCCCCAAAGTTTCTTTCACCCCTTTATCTTCACCTTTATGCCTCTGACTGTCCTGCAGGTGGCGCTGTGGACCCTCGGTCAGCAGGTGGCCAGTACGGGCTATGTGGTGGAACCCTACCGCAAGTACCCGTCACTTCTCGAGGTGCTGCTGAACTTCCTCAAGACTGAGCAAAACCAGGGCATCAGGAGAGAGGTATGCAGAGGACGCCTCCCCTTCCTCTGAGCCGTGTGAATCACGGTTGGAAATGAACTCGTTCTGTTTTTGCTCACCTGCTACAGCGGCAGGTAGCGTTCAAAATCTGGCGTTTATTATTATTTTGTAGCTGTGCGGGATAAATCCAATCATAGAACAGCTGTTTGTATCATCCTGTAAAAGCTAAAGAAACGTATTAACGTAAACTTAAAGGTATAAAATGAAGCTTAAATGAAGTTGTTCAAATCTCTCTTAAGCATTATAATCATACTATAAACAGGATTAAATGATTCAGAAGGACCCCCCACATGGCGTTCATAATCACAGTCCCTCTGACTGTCTGCAGATCAGTTTCTGAGGGTTCTGCTGTTTTCCTGCTCATTTCTCTTGAAGAGGGATAGAAAAGCAACGGGAGTCGTCCTTTCAGCCTGCAGGCCTCTCAAGTGCCTCCATGGCAGACGTTTCCTCAGGCGTACGCACCACTTAAGGGTTCAAGGTTCAAGGAGTTTTTATTTTCATTCCAACACATGTTAGACATGACAGAATGAGATTTGTTTCCCTGGTCCCGTAGCAAGCTCCGTGAAAATGGTAAAAAAAGAAAAGTATATACAGTAAATAAATTAAAAAAAAAAAAAAATACTAAAAATATTATAAATGGAAAAGTTTCCATGTTCAGGTTGTGCAGAGTATTGTAGTTAGCATGGACTCATGGTCTTAAACTGAACCCAGTTTTGTTGGGCAAGGCAAGGCAAGTTTATTTGTAAAGCATAATTCAACACAAGCTAAATTCAAAGTGCTTTACATCAACAGTAAAAGCGGCAAGACACAATTAAACAGTAAATAACAAATAAAATTAAATAAAATGATAAGAAAAGAGGTAAAATAATAAAAAGAACAAGTTGTTAAAAGGTAAGGGCAGTAGAATACAGCAGGTAAGTATAATTTAGGAGTACGCTTGAGTAAACAGTAATGTTTTTAGGCCTGATTTAAAGGATCTACAGTTTGAGCAGACCTCAGGTCTACAGGAAGTTTGTTCCACCGGTGAGGAGCAGAATAACTGAACGCTGCCTCACCTTGCTTGGTTCTGGTTCTTGGGACAAACAACAAACCAGATCCAGATGAACCTCAGGGGTCTGGGAGCTTCATAGGAACTAACAGATCAACCATGTATTTTGGTCCAAGACCATTGAGGTCTTTGTAGACCAGCAGTAAGGTTTTAAACTCTATCCTTTGACTCACTGGAAGCCAGTGTAGTGATTTCATGACCGGTGTAATGTGGTCCAGTTTCCTGGTGTTTGTAAGGACTCTGGCGGCAGCGTTCTGGATCAGCTGCAGCTGCCTGATTGATTTCTTGTTTAAGTTTAAATTGAGTTTTTTATTTGAGTAGCAGTGTTTTAGCAGCAAAGTTTAAACTCTGTCTTTGCTGTCCACAATGAAGCCGAACAGAACCCACCCTTAAAGCAATAACAAAGGCACCATGTGAAAAATAAGATGGACATATGAATAAGAAATATTCATTTAGAAGATTTATAAATATGCAGTTGAAAGCTACAAGAAAATGTAGCGCAAGTTAGTTGACTGACTGACCGTCAGCTGCTCTCTGCTTTTCATTAAAAGCAAATAAAATATAAAAACCAACGAAATGGGGAGAAAAATTTGTTTCCGTGCCGAATTTCTCCTTCTGGGTTTTCCTCCGGCTCTTATTCTCTTTTCTTTCCTTTTGCTTTCACCGTGTAACCTCACATTCTGTGTTAAATGTAGACAAAGACAACAATTGAGGGGCCCTTTTGTGTGTATTAAAAAATTAAAAATCTTTCTATTAGTTTACAGCCAGCAGGAGTGT
Source organism: Cololabis saira (assembly GCF_033807715.1). NCBI lineage: Eukaryota > Metazoa > Chordata > Actinopteri > Beloniformes > Belonidae > Cololabis > Cololabis saira. The sequence continues at coordinate 32,016,191 of NC_084598.1, forward strand.
CACTGTTGGCATGGTAACATGATGCTAAAACCGTCCCGTCGCAGTGAAACAAACAGAGTCGAGTTCATTCAGTCTCTGCTCTGGAAAGTTTTAAAATGCTGGATCATTGTTTATTTGACTGTTTTATGTATGCGCCTCGGTAGCCGGTAGAGTGATCAAACTCACCTGCCGCTGCACAAATTAAGACACTGGTGGCAGACGGGCACCAAGATCCAACCCCCGCTGTGAACCGAGATCTGCTAGCGCATAGTTCCTGCCAGTTTATCGTAAATAAATGTCCCTATAAATGGTTTGTGGACTAATCCGGAGTTAGCGTTGTTGTTTTTTTATTATTCAGATTATTCAGTTTCTTACCTTTTAGACCTTTGCTTTACGTAAAGACGGGGTGTGTACGTACTTACTTTAAGGAAAAAGGCTAAATGAAGCTTCTGAAAACATGGCGGTGGTATTCCTCTGTCCTCTGCTCCAAACCGTCCCATCATTGATAAAATGCTGAACAGAGGTCAAAGGAAATTTAATTTTGAAAAGTTTCTGGACGTCATTTTTCTCCTAATTCCGGGTGTCAGAGTCTGATTTTGTGAAATTATTGATAAACTTTGAAGGCGGGTCGGCCAGCGGCTGCTTACGCTGTGCTCACACGGCGTCTTGGCTAACCTGCTGCGTCTCCAACAGGCCATCCGTGTTCTGGGCCTCCTCGGCGCTCTGGATCCCTACAAGCACAAGGTGAACATCGGCATGATCGACCAATCCCGCGACGCGTCCGCCGTCAGCCTCTCCGAGTCCAAGTCCAGCCAGGACTCAGGTAGGTCTCTGATGGCTGCTGCTAATAACACCAAATGATTTTCTTTCACCAGCAGCCACAGTGTGGATTATATTAACTTTTTATTTGCATTCCTCAAATTTACGACGGTATCAGATTTTCACAGCGGCATCTGGAAAGTTTTTGAGTGATCATGACACTTATTCAGATCTCAATGTGTCGATGTGTTCCCTGGGAGCTGCTCTGGAGGATCTGGTTCAGTCTGGCAGTGTAACTTTAAAACATTTTTGTCTTTTTAAGAGTTTATATGTCTAGGCTGAACTCCCCCGCTCATGATTGCCCTTCTGCGCTGATATTAATTTAGCCACTAACACACTCAGGCCTCGATCAGAGCAGCTTTGTTCACTAACGCACATTTACACTCTTTACCATCTAATAATAGTTGTTTTTTTCCTCTAAAATGATAATTGCATGCAGCTTTTGGCCGTCCCGGCTATGAACTTTATACGTCACGCAAATCACGACTGAATTTGTCCTCCTGTTTTAAGCTTTCTAAACAAAAACTACGGCGGAGAGTCACGACTCGGATGCTAAATTAATCGCAGCTGCAGCTGCTCCTCCAGTGTCTCACTGAGGTGGGTTAGCGGATCAATAGACGGTTTATTGGATTAGTGATATTAAGGCCTTTTAACCACTTGGTTTTGGCCGCAAATCCAATAAACTGCATCCTCTACGTCAACTGTTTTTACTTATCTGCTTTAAACTGATTATGCTCACGTCAGTGGTTCGAGGTGCTTAAATCCATGACGCAGGTGTTTATCATAATCATGATGATGTGATAAATAAGTAATCTTTTAGTTTCATCCATCGTCTTCTGAATTATAATGAGAAAAATACTCTATAATTGATATTGACCTACATTTTATGCACCATCATTTTTCTTTTTCTTTTTAAAAACTGGCCAAAACATAAATACTGTCGAGATGCATTGTTCTTGTTTTCACACATATGAAACAGCTTAACCCTGTTTTACTTAAACCAGCAACATCTTATCCTCACGAAGGGTTTGGCTGCTGTAACCGATATAAATCTGAAGCTTATAATTTTATACCACGCAGCTAGAACTAAACGCATATGTCCAAGGTCGTGCTGCTGCTTAGAGAAGCTGACCGAGTGAATGACTGTGGGTTTGCGATTTCTGTGAACCCTCACACCCTCAGATTTCATTTCTGGCTCCCGTTTGATGTGAACCCAACTGAATATCCTCCAAAATCGTGCTCTGCAGCGTTCGGTGGAATCGTGGAGATGGTCGATTTTTAGGTGACCCACTTGAGACGGCTTCCAGGAGTCTGTTAAACAGTCTGTCAGTGATTTATATCACCTCTTTTATTTGGAGAAAGGGATTGCATGTACAGTCCTTGCATGATTTAATGCATACTTTAAGCTGAATTATTCTTGCAGGTCCTTGATTGTTACAGTAAAAAAAAAGAACTGTAAGTGACTGATCGCAGCCCCCCTCCTGGGGAACGGTACATCTTTTCCTGCCAGTTGTCCTGAATTCGACCTCCCAAAATCCTCTGAATGTAAATACTTATTTATAACTATTATATGCCAGGTTCCCAAGAAGCTGAAGCATTCTTTATATCAAAGAATGGAAAAAATCGGAAAAATCTGATGCTTTATTTTATTTTTTTTGTTCAAAGAGGAATCCCCCAGCATCCAGGTTTATCCTTTTAGTGATGCTTCCTGTGTTGTATCACCCAGCACTTTTAGATTCAGCATGACCGAGTGCAGAAACTCTTTTGATCATTCTGGAGGGTTAACGTGAAAATCTCCCGCCTGTCACTTGCAGACCGTCGTCTTGGTTATCTCAAATCCACGATAAAGTGCGATTAAAAATGTAGATCTGTCTTTCGTCGTGTGTTCAGAGGCCGCGGGGTCTCGGCTCCCCCCGATCCAGGCATGCCTCTCGGTTTGTGACCTTGGACGGGTGCGCTAATGATTTTACCAGTTTGTTCTCGGACTAAATGGACTGTGACCAGAGCTGGAGATTTTATATCTGCTGGCAGATTTGTCAGGGTTACCGTCTGGAGCACGAGTATCTGACGGGGCGGGAGGGGACGCTGGATAGATTCATCTCATCACCTGACTTCAAGTAATCCCACTTGCATCAAAACAGAGCAGAAGGGCCGTAAAAATGATGAAATGCTGCATCTGTTCTCCCAGAGACTTACAGTATTGCTTCTTTGTTTGTTATTATGGCTTGTAAATTGTTCCCTTTTCTGTGTAGCTGAAAGCTGAATTACTACACTTGTTTAAGAGTCTCCAGTTACACATGTTTGGCCATCTATCATAGTCGTTGATTGGTGCTTTTAATATTGGAATAATAAAATATTCAACAGTAAAGCGACTGTTTTCGGTCTGCGAGAAATCTGCTGGTCTGCCGTGTCTTCGGAGTTTGAGAGGAAACATCTGGAGAAGCAACAACTGTACTGCAGAGTAAAATGCTGAATACCAGATTTGTTTTCTCACATGCTGCGAGTCCATCTGTAGTTCCTGTCACAAAGGTAGTAGTAAAAGTAGGGGTGTAAGGATTAGTTGACGTTGTGGACAAAAAACAACTAATTGCCAACTATTGTCGGCAAAAAAAAAAAAAAAGAACGGAGTGAGGCATCTTCATTTTTATTTTCTATCTTTGATGAGAATTACACATTAATCAAATCAAATCAAACTTTATTTATAAAGCACCTTTCATACATAAAATGCAACACAAAGTGCTTTACATAAAACAAATAAACAGAAAACGTATTAATGCCCTGCCCCCCTCCCCCTCCCCGCACACACACAGACAGACACAAGCACACCACAATTCACCCAAGTTCCACACACAGACACATACGCAGACACACAGTGTAGACATGGCATTAGTATTGAATATAGTATTGATTGCCGCCACACGTGTTTTTCAACAGAGTGAGGCATCACCATCCCTTCCTATCTCTGCTGAGAGTTGCACATGTGCGACAAAGTACTGCGCCTGGTAAACAATATGGTGGCGGCCGATGTAATATCGCGGCTACCGGCAGCAAAGTTCATTAAAAGATGTATTTTTGAATAAAGTGCCAGTCTTTCATATCTTTAATTTATAATAAACACGTTATTTAAACAATCTCATGCTAAGCTGAGAGCTAAATAAGAACCATTGGATAATTATGGGACTCATAATCCGATTAGTCGACTAGTCATCGACTATTGAAACGAATAATAAGCAGCCCTAAAAAACTAAACTAAAATGATGGATTTAAAAAGACTGTTATCTGTTTAAAAGATTTTGGATTAGTCTTTACATTGGATGGGACTGAAACTATTTAGGGTTCATTTACATTTAAATGGCAGGTTTCAAGCGACCCAGGTCCATTTTTTTTTTTTTTAACACTTATTATGGTCAGATCTTATATGACCCAGAGGTGAACCGCTGTGAACTCCTGCGGGAAGCCCTTAACTCCTCAACTGCTTCCCGGGCGTGGAAAAATGGCAGCAATATACGTATATATAAGTATTTAATGATGCGTGCGTCTGCCACGTATGTGGATGGATCCAAGTTTATCTGTTTATTATGGAAACATCCAGGTGGACGGGCTTTCGTCCTTCATCTCTGGCTTATCCCTCGCTGGCCGCTAGGAATGTTTCGTAAAGCAGCAGCCTTGATAATATCTCCTGCTGTGTCTTTCACGGCCTCGGGAGTAATAACCGGACCTGGACGGTCTGTTATAGATATCCACGTTATCTCAACTAATTATCAGTATAAAGGCGTTGAGTCTACTCTGCACCTGGTGCACATATGCATACACGTGTTAAGACTGCACCGTTTTACCTCTTCGCCGGTTTAACCACGGCTCACAGAGGTGGGCTTGGGCCTCGTAACGCCAAAGAACTGTATCAATGCCCCAAATGAAGTAGATCCATAATAATAATAATAATAATACATTTTATTTGTCCAGATCCATGTACTTCATCTCCTACCAAAAGATCCAGGACAAAACCTCAAGTCCACATTTTGTGCTCTCGTTTTCCCAGATGTTAACCGGCATAAGTGCAGATGTTAGATATGGCTCGCTTTTAAAAGATGAGGTAAGCAAGTCGTTTAAAATAAATAAATAAAGGCTTTAAATGTGGTTAAAAAGTATTTTTCTTATTCATAATGTTTATAGATCATTAGTTGTAGTAGTTGAGAACTTGTTCTCCAGGTGCTTGTGCCAGGTGCCAGGTTGTGGTCCAGTTTCTTTTAGGTCTTCATCCTTGTCTTCAGGTTCTCGGGGTCTCGGGGTCTGGGGATTTTTGTTTGAGTAATTCTTGTCATTCTGCTTTTGGTCGCTGTAGTTCTCCTGTGGGTTCTTTTTCTGGTGCCTGTGGTTCTTCCTGGTTTCAAATCTGTTCGTTTTACAGGTAGTTGTTGGTCTTTATGTTTAGTTTTATTCCTTGTGTTTTTTGGGTGGTTGGTTGGGGGTCTGGTGGTCTGGTTTCGTTCCTTTGGATGCTTCATCTGGGTCTCTGTGCTTGAGGTTCTTGGGTTCTGGCTACTCAGATTGAAGTTTTGGGAACAAAGAAGTCGGAGTTGGAGTTTTACTCTGTTTTAAATGCCGTTTAAGACTTATTGGGGGGAAAAAACCTTTGAAATATTTCTTAAATGGACAGTGCTTTTGTTTAGGACTTAAAATACTAATGAATTCCTTCAGAGGTTGGATGAATAATTGTTTTAAAAATCTAATTCTTGTTGTTTTCTAATCTGCTTGTAATAATTACACTTTGAAGGACACAAAAACCCACCGATGTTTTCATCTAAAGCAGCTTAGAAACAGCTGCAGTTCACGTCACCATGCGGCTTTTATTCTTCAAGTGTTACAGGGGTTAAGTTGTGGAATAGCTTGCCATATAATCTTAAACAAAGTAAAAACATCATACAGTTTAAAAATTGTTTAAAACAGACCATGATTGGTAAATACCAACAAGATTGAAGGATAAGATGTAAGAGAGAGAATTATGGAATTATGCAGGTAATATTTACTGATCTTTTGTCCTTGTTTTAATCGGGACTATTTATTATTTATTTTTCCTTTTTTCTTTTCTTACTGGTTCTTTGTTGTTACATATATTTAGGGCCCGAGCACCTTCAGTGCGAAGGCCCTATTGTATTTGCAGGAATTTTTATTATTATTAGGGCCCGAGCACCTTCAGTGCGAAGGCCCTATTGTATCTGTAGGAATTTTTATTAGGGCCCGAGCACTTGCAGTGCGAAGGCCCTATTGTATCTGTAGGAATTATTTGTATTTTTTTAGGGCCCGAGCACTTGCAGTGCGAAGGCCCTATTGTATTTGCAGGAATTTTTAGGGCCCGAGCACTTGCAGTGCGAAGGCCCTATTGTATTTGCAGGAATTTTTATTATTAGGGCCCGAGCACTTGCAGTGCGAAGGCCCTATTGTATTTGCAGGAATTTTTATTATTATTAGGGCCCGAGCACCTTCAGTGCGAAGGCCCTATTGTATTTGCAGGAATTTTTAGGGCCCGAGCACCTTCAGTGCGAAGGCCCTATTGTATCTGTAGGAATTCTTCGCGTTATTAGGGCCCGAGCACCTTCAGTGCGAAGGCCCTATTGTATCTGTAGGAATTATTTGTATTTTTTTTATTATTATTCTTATTATTTTTCTGACGAAAGGAGGGCCTTTTTGCCCCCCCAAACGTGCCCAAAAAGTCACCAAATTTTGCATGCAAGCCAGGCCTGGCGAAAAATTTGATATTTAATAGTTTGCATTAATGGGCGTGGCAAAATGGCTCAACAGCGCCCCCTTGAAAACTTTGTGCCTCAAGCCCCACGATACGGTTTGACGTACATGCACGAAAATCGGTACACACCTGTATCAGTACACAACTTAAAGAAAAGTCTCTTGGAGTCATGCCCGAAACCGAACAGGATGTCGGCCATTTTGAATTAATCGTGTCATTTTGGCAAAATTCATGCCATTCCTTCGGCAGTTAATACGGCCCGAACCGTAACGTGCACCCAAGTGTGTTATACATCAAAATGTGCGTCTCCATCCTCCGACACCACGCATTACTTTTCCCTTTCAAAAGCGTTACCTTGGCGACGCTAGACGCCAAAAAGCGCGCCCACCCTTCATCTGATTGGTTCAGACAGAAAAAACTTTGCGCCTCAAGCCCCATAATACGGTTTGACGTACATGAACGAAAATCGGTACACATCTGTATCATGTTGCTACTTAAAGAAAAGTCTCTTGGCACCATGGCCGAAACCGAACAGGAAGTCGGCCATTTTGAACATTCTGAATTTATCACGTAATTTTGGAGCAATATATGCCATTCCTTCGAGAATTAATACGGCCCTAACCGTATCGTGAACCCAGATGTGTTATACATCAAAATGTGCGTCTCCATCCTGCGACTACACGCATTACTTTTCTCTTTCAAAAGTGTTACCGTGGCGACGCTAGACGCCATAAGGCGCGCCCCCCTTCATCTGATTGGTCCATATTTGATAGTTCCCCAAAAGTCACCAAATTTTGCATGCAAGCCAGGCCTGGCGATGAATTTGATATTTCATGGTTTGTATTAATGGGCGTGGCAAAATGGCTCAACAGCGCCCCACGGAAAACTTTGTGCCTCAAGCCCCACAATACGGTTTCACGTACATGCACGAAAATCGCTACACACCTGTATCATGGCACAACTTAAAGAAAAGTCTCTTGGCGCCATGGCCGAAACCGAACAGGAAGTCGGCCATTTTGAAATCTGATTGGTCCATATTTGATAGTTCTCCAAAAGTTACCAAATTTTGCATGCAAGCCAGACTTGGCGATAAATTTGATATTTCATGGTTTGCATTAATGGGCGTGGCCTAACGGCTCAACAGCGCCCCCTAGAATACTTTTATCTGCCATAACTTTTGAATGGTTTGACATAGGAAGTCGTGGGTGGTGTCATGGGACTCTGTAATGAGTCCTTAAGCTTCGTTGGCCTTAATTAGCCCCGCCCCTTCTTCTGATTGGTTGTCCTGATTTTCTGCTATAACATTGGAATGGTTTGACATAGAGAGTCCTGGGTGGTGTCATCAGATTCTTTATGGAGTCCTTGACCTTCATTGGCCAGAATTAGCCCCGCCTCTTCTTCTGATTGGTTGTCCCTTTTTTCTGCTATAACTTTTTAATGGTTTGACATAGGAAGTCGTGGGTGGTGTCATGGGACTCTGTAATGAGTCCTTAAGCTTCGTTGGCCTTAATTAGCCCCGCCCCTTCTTCTGATTGGTTGTCCTGATTTTTCTGCTATAACATTGGAATGGTTTGACATAGAGAGTCGTGGGTGGTGTCATCAGATTCTTTATGGAGTCCTTGACCTTCATTGGCCTGAATTAGCCCCGCCCCTTCTTCTGATTGGTTGTCCTGATTTTCTGCTATAACTTTGGAATGGTTTGACATAGAGAGTCGTGGGTGGGGTCATCAGATTCTTTATGGAGTCCTTGACCTTCATTGGCCTGAATTAGCCCCGCCCCTTCTTCTGATTGGTTGTCCCTTTTTTCTGCTATATCTTTTGAATGGTTTGACATAGGAAGTCGTGGGTGGTGTCATTTCTGATATGCTTATGGGGGGCGGTGGCCGTGAGTGCGAGGGCCCGTTCATCGCTGCTTGCAGCTTTAATTATTATTATTATTTTTCTGACAAAAGGAAGGCCTTTTTGCCCCCCTAAACGTGCCCAAAAAGTCACCAAATTTTGCATGCAAGTCAGGCCTGGCGAAAAATTTGATATTTAATGGTTTGCATTAATGGGCGTGGCAAAATGGCTCAACAGCGCCCCCTTGAAAACTTTGTGCCTCAAGCCCCACGATACGGTTTGACGTACATGCACGAAAATCGGTACACACCTGTATCATGTGGCAACTTAAAGAAAAGTCTCTTGGCGTCATGCCCGAAACCGAACAGGAAGTCGGCCATTTTGAATTAATTGTGTAATTTTGGCGCAATTTATGCCCTTCCTTCGGCAGTTAATACGGCCCGAACCGTAACGTGCACCCAGGTGTGTTATACATCAAAATGTGCGTCTCCATCCTCCGACACCACGCATTACTTTTCTCTTTCAAAAGCGTTACCGTGGCGACGCTAGACGTGAAAAAGCGCGCCTCCCCTTCATCTGATTGGTTCAGACCGAAAAAACTTTGCGCCTCAAGCCCCATAATACGGTTTGACGTACATGAACGAAAATCGGTACACACCTGTATCATGTCGCAACTTAAAGAAAAGTCTCTTGGCGCCATGGCCGAAGCCGAACAGGAAGTCGGCCATTTTGAACATTCTGAATTAATCGCGTAATTTTGGAGCAATATATGCCATTCCTTCGAGAATTAATACGGCCCGAACCGTAACGTGCACCCAGATGTGTTATACATCAAAATGTGCGTCTCCATCCTGCGACTACACGCATTACTTTTCTCTTTCAAAAGTGTTACCGTGGCGACGCTAGACGCCAACAAGCGCACCCCCCCTTCATCTGATTGGTCCATATTTGATAGTTCCCCAAAAGGCACCAAATTTGGCATGCAAGCCAGGCCTGGCGATAAATTTGATATTTTATGGTTTACATTAATGGGCGTGGCAAAATGGCTCAACAGCGCCCCCCGGAAAATTTTGTGCCTCAAGCCCCACAATACGGTTTGACGTACATGCACGAAAATCGGTACACACCTGTATCATGGCACAACTTAAAGAAAAGTCTCTTGGCGCCATGGCCGAAACCGAACAGGAAGTCGACCATTTTGAATTAATTGTGTAATTTTGGCGCAATTTATGCCATTCCTTCAGCAATTAATACAGCCCGAACCGTAATGTGCACCCAGGTGTGTTATAAATCAAAATGTGCGTCTCCATCCTGGGACTACACGCATTACTTTTCTCTTTCAAAAGTGTTACCGTGACGACGCTAGACGCCAAAAGGCGCGCCCCCCCTTCATGTGATTGGTCCATATTTGATAGTCACCAGATTTTGCATGCAAGCCAGGCCTGGTGATACATTTGATATTTCATGGTTTGCATTAATGGGCGTGGCCTAACGGCTCAACAGCGCCCCCTAGGATACTATTCTCTGCCATAACTTTTGAATGGTTTGACATAGAGAGTTGTGGGGGGTGTCATGGGACTCGATATTGAGTCCTTGACCATAATTGGTGAAAATTAGCTCCGCCCCTTCTTCTGATTGGTTGTCCATATTTCCTGCCATAAATTTTAAATGTTTTGACATAGAGTTGTGGGTGATGTCACCTGAATCGGTATTGAGTCCTTGAGCTTCATTGGCCTGAATTAGCCCTGCCCCTTCTTCTGATTGGTTGTCCCGATTTTCTACTATAACTTTTGAATGGTTTGACATAGGAAGTCGTGGGTGGTGTCATTTCTGATATGCTTATGGGGGCGGTGGCCGTGAGTGCGAGGGCCCGTTCATCGCTGCTTGCAGCTTTAATTATTATTATTATTAGGGCCCGAGCACCTTCAGTGCGAAGGCCCTATTGTATTTGCAGGAATTTTTATTATTATTAGGGCCCGAGCACCTTCAGTGCGAAGGCCCTATTGTATTTGCAGGAATTTTTATTATTATTATTATTATTATTATTATTATTTTCCTGACAAAGTGAAGGCCTTTTTGCCCCCCTTAACATGCCCAAAAAGTCACCAAATTTTGCACCCTAGTCAGGCCTGGCGAAAAATTTGATATTTAAAGGTTTGCATTAATGGGCGTGGCAAAATGGCTCAACAGCGCCCCCTTGAAAACTTTGTGCCTCAAGCCCCACGATACTGTTAGACGTACATGGACGAAGATCGGTACACACCTGTATCATGGGACAACTTAAACAAAAGTCTCTTGGGGTCATGCCCGAAACCGAACAGGATGTCGGCCATTTTGAATTAGTCGTGTCATTTTGGCGAAATTTATGCCATTCCTTCGAAAGTTAATTCAGCCCGAACCGTAACGTTCCCCCAAGTGTGTTATACATCAAAATGTGCGTCTCCATCATCCGACCCCACGCATTACTTTTCTCTTTCGAAAGCGTTACCGTGGCGACGCTAGACGCCAAAAAGCGTGCCCACCCTTCATCTGATTGGTTCAGACAGAAAAAACTTTGCGCCTCAAGCCCCATAATACGCTTTGACGTACATGAACGAAAATCGGTACACACCTGTATCATGTCGCAACTAAAAGAAAAGTCTGTTGGCGCCATGGCCGAAACCGAACAGGAAGTCGGCCATTTTGAACATTCTGCATTAATCGCGTAATTTTGGAGCAATATATGCCATTCCTTCGAGAGTTAATTCAGCCCGAACCGTATCGTGAACCCAGATGTGTTATACATCAAAATGTGCGTCTCCATCCTGCGACTACACGCATTACTTTTCTCTTTCGAAAGTGTTACCGTGGCGACGCTAGACGCCAACAAGCGCACACCCCCTTCATCTGATTGGTCCATATTTGATAGTTCCCCAAAAGGCACCAAATTTGGCATGCAAGTCAGGCCTGGCGATAAATTTGATATTTCATGGTTTGCATTAATGGGCGTGGCAAAATGGCTCAACAGCGCCCCCCTGAAAACTTTGTGCCTCAAGCCCCACAATACGGTTTGACGTACATGCACGAAAATCACTACACACCTGTATCATGGCACAACTTAAAGAAAAGTCTCTTGGAGCCATGGCCGAAACCGAACAGGAAGTCGGCCATTTTGAAATCTGATTGGTCCATATTTGATAGTTCTCCAAAAGTCACCAAATTTTGCATGCAAGACAGACTTGGCGATAAATTTGATATTTCATGGTTTGCATTAATGGGCGTGGCCTAACGGCTCAACAGCGCCCCCTAGAATACTTTTATCTGCCATAACTTTTGAATGGTTTGACATAGGAAGTTGTGGGTGGTGTCATGGGACTCTGTAATGAGTCCTCAAGCTTCGTTGGCCTGAATTAGCCCCGCCCCTTCTTCTGATTGGTTGTCCCGATTTTCTGCTATAACTTTGGAATGGTTTGACATAGAGAGTCGTGGGTGATGTCATCAGATTCTTTATGGAGCCCTTGACCTTCATTGGCCTGAATTAGCCCCGCCCCTTCTTCTGATTGGTTGTCCCTTTTTTATGCTATAACTTTTGAATGGTTTGACATAGGAAGTCGTGGGTGGTGGCATGGGACTCTGTAATGAGTCCTTAAGCTTCGTTGGCCTTAATTAGCCCCGCCCCTTATTCTGATTGGTTGTCCCGATTTTCTGCTATAACTTTGGAATGGTTTGACATAGAGAGTCGTGGGTGGTGTCATTTCTGATATGCTTATGGGGGCGGTGGCCGTGAGTGCGAGGGCCCGTTCATCGCTGCTTGCAGCTTTAATTATTATTATTATTATTTTCCTGACAAAGTGAAGGCCTTTTTGCCCCCCTTAACATGCCCAAAAAGTCACCAAATTTTGCACCCTAGTCAGGCCTGGCGAAAAATTTGATATTTAAAGGTTTGCATTAATGGGCGTGGCAAAATGGCTCAACAGCGCCCCCTTGAAAACTTTGTGCCTCAAGCCCCACGATACTGTTAGACGTACATGGACGAAAATCGGTACACACCTGTATCATGGGACAACTTAAACAAAAGTCTCTTGGGGTCATGCCCGAAACCGAACAGGATGTCGGCCATTTTGAATTAGTCGTGTCATTTTGGCGAAATTTATGCCATTCCTTCGAAAGTTAATTCAGCCCGAACTGTAACGTTCCCCCAAGTGTGTTATACATCAAAATGTGCGTCTCCATCATCCGACCCCACGCATTACTTTTCTCTTTCGAAAGCGTTACCGTGGCGACGCTAGACGCCAAAAAGCGTGCCCACCCTTCATCTGATTGGTTCAGAAAGAAAAAACTTTGCGCCTCAAGCCCCATAATACGCTTTGACGTACATGAACGAAAATCGGTACACACCTGTATCATGTCGCAACTAAAAGAAAAGTCTCTTGGCGCCATGGCCAAAACCGAACAGGAAGTCGGCCATTTTGAACATTCTGCATTAATCGCGTAATTTTGGAGCAATATATGCCATTCCTTCGAGAGTTAATTCAGCCCTAACCGTATCGTGAACCCAGATGTGTTACACATCAAAATGTGCGTCTCCATCCTGCGACTACACGCATTACTTTTCTCTTTCCAAAGTGTTACCGTGGCGACGCTAGACGCCAACAAGCGCACCCCCCCTTCATGTGATTGGTCCATATTTGATAGTTCCCCAAAAGGCACCAAATTTTGCACCCAAGCCAGGCCTGGCGATAAATTTGGTATTTAATGGTTTGCATTAATTGGCGTGGCAAAATGGCTCAACAGCGCCCCCTTGAAAACTTTGTGCCTCAAGCCCCGCAATACTGTTAGACGTACATGCACGGAAATCGGTACACACCTGTATCATGGCGCAACTTAAACAAAAGTCTCTTGGGGTCATGCCCGAAACCGAACAGGATGTCGGCCATTTTGAATTAATCGTGTCATTTTGGCGAAATTTATGCCATTCATTCGGCAGTTAATTCAGCCCGAACTGTAACGTGTCCCCAAGTGTGTTATACATCAAAATGTGCGTCTCCATCCTGCGACTACGCGCATTACTTTTCTCTTTCAAAAGTGTTACCGTGGCGACGCTAGACGCCAAAAGGCGCGCCCCCCCTTCATCTGATTGGTCCATATTTGATAGTTCTCCAAAAGTCACCAAATTTTGCATGCAAGCCAGGCCTGGTGATAAATTTGATATTTCATGGTTTGCATTAATGGACGTGGCCTAACGGCTCAACAGCGCCCCCTAGAATACTTTTCTCTGCCATAACTTTTGAATGGTTTGACATAGAGAGTCGTGGGTGGTGTCATCAGATTCTTTATGGAGTCCTTGACCTTCATTGGCCTGAATTAGCCCCGCCCCTTCTTCTGATTGGTTGTCCCGATTTTCTGCTATAACTTTTGAATGGTTTGACATAGGAAGTCGTGGGTGGTGTCATGGGACTCTGTAATGAGTCCTTAAGCTTCGTTAGCCTTAATTAGCCCCGCCCCTTCTTCTGATTGGTTGTCCCGATTTTCTGCTATAACTTTGGAATGGTTTGACATAGAGAGTCGTGGGTGGTGTCATCAGATTCTGTACGGAGTCCTTGACTTTCATTGGCCTGAATTAGCCCCGCCCCTTCTTCTGATTGATTGTCCCTTTTTTCTGCTATAGCTTTTCAATGGTTTGACAAAGAAAGTCGTGGGTGGTGTCATTTCTGATATGCTTATGGGGGGGCGGTGGCCGTGAGTGCGAGGGCCCGTTCATTGCTGCTTGCAGCTTTAATTATTATTATTATTATTATTTTCCTGACAAAGTGATGGCCTTTTTGCCCCCCTTAACATGCCCAAAAAGTCACCAAATTTTGCACCCTAGTCAGGCCTGGCGAAAAATTTGATATTTAAAGGTTTGCATTAATGGGCGTGGCAAAATGGCTCAACAGCGCCCCCTTGAAAACTTTGTGCCTCAAGCCCCACGATATGGTTTGACGTACATGCACGAAAATCGGTACACACCTGTATCATGGGACAACTTAAACAAAAGTCTCTTGGGGTCATGCCCGAAACCGAACAGGATGTCGGCCATTTTGAATTAGTCGTGTCATTTTGGCGAAATTTATGCCATTCCTTCGAAAGTTAATTCAGCCCGAACCGTAACGTGCCCCCAAGTGTGTTATACACCAAAATGTGCGTCTCCCTCCTGCGACCACACGCATTACTTTTCTCTTTCAAAAGCGTTACCGTGGCGACGCTAGACGCCAAAAAGCGCGCCCACCCTTCATCTCGTTGCTTCAGACAGAAAAAACTTTGCGCCTCAAGCCCCATAATACGGTTTGACGTACCTGAACGAAAATCGGTACACTCCTGTATCATGTTGCAACTAAAAGAAAAGTCTCTTGGCGCCATGGCCGAAACCGAACAGGAAGTCGGCCATTTTGAACATTCTGAATTAATCGCGTAATTTTGGAGCAATATATGCCATTCCTTCGAGAATTAATTCAGCCCGAACCGTATCGTGAACCCAGATGTGTTATACATCAAAATGTGCGTCTCCATCCTGCGACTACACGCATTACTTTTCTCTTTGAAAAGTGTTACCGTGGCGACGCTAGACGCCAACAAGCGCACCCCCCCTTCATCTGATTGGTCCATATTTGATAGTTCCCCAAAAGGCACCAAATTTGGCATGCAAGCCAGGCCTGGCGATAAATTTGATATTTCATGGTTTGCATTAATGGGCGTGGCAAAATGGCTCAACAGCGCCCCCCGGAAAACTTTGTGCCTCAAGCCCCACAATACGGTTTGACGTACATGCACGAAAATCGCTACACACCTGTATCATGGCACAACTTAAAGAAAAGTCTCTTGGAGCCATGGCCGAAACCGAACAGGATGTCGGCCATTTTGAATAAATTGTGTCATTTTGGCGAAATTTATGCCATTCCTTCGGCAGTTAATTCAGCCCGAACCGTAACGTGCACCCAGGTGTGTTATACATCAAAATGTGCGTCTACATCCTGCGACACCACGCATTACTTTTCTCTTTCAAAAGTGTTACCGTGGCGACGCTAGACGCCAAAAGGCGCGCCCCCCCTTCATGTGATTGGTCCATATTTGATAGTTCTCCAAAAGTCACCAAATTTTGCATGCAAGCCAGACTTGGTGATAAATTTGATATTTCATGGTTTGCATTAATGGGCGTGGCCTAACGGCTCAACAGCGCCCCCTAGAATACTTTTATCTGCCATAACTTTTGAATGGTTTGACATAGGAAGTTGTGGGTGGTGTCATGGGACTCTGTAATGAGTCCTTAAGCTTCGTTGGCCTTAATTAGCCCCGCCCCTTCTTCTGATTGGTTGTCCCTTTTTTCTGCTATAACTTTTTAATGGTTTGACTCCCGCTTCCTGATTCAAACGTCTGCCGGCCCCGCCCCCCGACCAATCAGTGGCGAGTAGGGTGATGACGGCCCCGCCCCCCGACACATCAGTGGCGAGTAGGGTGATGACGGCCCCGCCCCCCGACCAATCAGCTGTTGTAATGTGGTGACGTTAGAAATAGTCCCGTGCTCAGCCCGGTTAGAACCTCGGTGGAATGGTTACAGAAAAAGTAATAATAAAATAGTAGTGTTTTACTAATATTTATACCTTACAAATATTTAAAAAATTAGGAAAAAAAAGTTCCAGACATTATATCGCTGTCTTGGTCTGTCCTAAGCCAGTAAATCAAACTGAGGTATCAGCTGAGATATAGCTCAACCAGATCATTGCGGTCTTTGGTGCCGGTGGTTGGGAGTTCGAGCCTGGCAGGATGCTGAAATTTTTGTAAGCAAATTTTGTGTTTTTTTTACATCAAGATGTGCGTCTCTTTCCTGCGACGACGCACATTACTTTTCTCTTTCAAAAGTGTTACCGTGGCGACGCTAGACGTGAAAAAGCGCTCGTCCCCTTCATCTGATTGGTCCATATTTGATAGTTCTCCAAAAGTAATCAAATTTTGCATGCAAGTCAGACTTGGCGATACATTTGATATTTCATGGTTTGCATTAATGGGCGTGGCCTAACGGCTCAACAGCGCCCCCTAGAATACTTTTATCTGCCATAACTTTTGAATGGTTTGACATAGGAAGTTGTGGGTGGTGTCATGGGACTCAGTAATGAGTCCTTAAGCTTCGTTGGCCTTAATTAGCCCCGCCCCTTCTTCTGATTGGTTGTCCCTTTTTTCTGCTATAACTTTTTAATGGTTTGACTCCCGCTTCCTGATTCAAACGTCTGCCGGCCCCGCCCCCCGACCAATCAGTGGCGAGTAGGGTGATGACGGCCCCGCCCCCCGACCAATCAGCTGTTGTAATGTGGTGACGTTAGAAATAGTCCCGTGCTCAGCCCGGTTAGAACCGCGGTAGAATGGTTACAGAAAAAGTAATAATAAAGTAGTAGTGTTTTACTAATATTTATACCTTACAAATATTAAAAAAATTAGGAATAAAAAGTTCCAGACATTTTATCGCTATCTGGGTCTCTCCTAAGCCAGTAAGTCAATGTGAGGTATCAACTGAGATATAGCTCAACCAGATCATTGCGATCTTTGGTGCCGGTGTTTGGGAGTTCGAGCCTGGCAGGATGCTGAAATTTTTGTAAGCAAATTTTGTGTTTTTTTTACATCAAGATGTGCGTCTCTTTCCTGCGACGACGCACATTACTTTTCTCTTTCAAAAGTGTTACCGTGGCGTCGCTAGACGTGAAAAAGCGCTCGTCCCCTTCATCTGATTGGTCCATATTTGATAGTTCTCCAAAAGTAATCAAATTTTGCATGCAAGCCAGGCCTGGTGATACATTTGATATTTAATGGTTTGCATTAATGGGCGTGGCCTAACGGCTCAACAGCGCCCCCTAGAATACTTTTCTCACATAGGAAGTTGTGGGTGGTGTCATGGGACTCTGTAATGAGTCCTTAAGCTTCGTTGGCCTTAATTAGCCCCGCCCCTTCTTCTGATTGGTTGTCCCTTTTTTCTGCTATAACTTTGGAATGGTTTGACGTAGGGAGTCGTGGGTGGGGTCATTTCTGATATGCTTATGGGGGGCGGTGGACGTGAGTGCGAGGGCCCGTTCATCGCTGCTTGCAGCTTTAATTATTAGGGCCCGAGCACTTGCAGTGCGAAGGCCCTATTGTATTTGCAGGAATTTTTATTATTATTTTTCTTCTGACAAAGTGATGGCCTTTTTGGCCCCCTTAACATGCCCAAAAAGTCACCAAATTTTGCACCCAAGTCAGGCCTGGCGAAAAATTTGATATTTCATGGTTTGCATTAATGGGCGTGGCAAAATGGCTCAACAGCGCCCCCTTGAAAACTTTGTGCCTCAAGCCCCACGATACGGTTTGACGTACATGCACGAAAATCGGTACACACCTGTATCATGGGACAACTTAAAGAAAAGTCTCTTGCCGTCATGCCCGAAACCGAACAGGAAGTCGGCCATTTTGAATTAATCGTGTCATTTTGGCGAAATTTATGCCATTCCTTCGGCAGTTAATTCAGCCCGAACCGTAACGTGCACCCAGGTGTATTATACATCAAAATGTGCGTCTCCCTCCTGCGACCGCACGCATTACTTTTCTCTTTCAAAAGCGTTACCGTGGCGACGCTAGACGCCAAAAAGCGCGCCCACCCTTCATCTGATTGGTTCAGACAGAAAAAACTTTGCGCCTCAAGCCCCATAATACGGTTTG
Organism: Cololabis saira; assembly: GCF_033807715.1. Lineage (NCBI taxonomy): Eukaryota > Metazoa > Chordata > Actinopteri > Beloniformes > Belonidae > Cololabis > Cololabis saira. The sequence continues at coordinate 32,034,267 of NC_084598.1, forward strand.
ATGTACATGAACGAAAATTGGTACACTCCTGTATCATGTTGCAACTAAAAGAAAAGTCTCTTGGCGCCATGGCCGAAACCGAACAGGAAGTCGGCCATTTTGAACATTCTGAATTAATTGCGTAATTTTGGAGCAATATATGCCATTCCTTCGAGAGTTAATTCAGCCCGAACCGTATTGTGAACCCAGATGTGTTATACATCAAAATGTGCGTCTCCATCCTGCGACTACACGCATTACTTTTCTCTTTCAAAAGTGTTACCGTGGCGACGCTAGAAGCCAACAAGCGCACCCCCCCTTCATCTGATTGGTCCATATTTGATAGTTCCCCAAAAGGCACCAAATTTGGCATGCAAGCCAGGCCTGGCGATAAATTTGATATTTCATGGTTTGCATTAATGGGCGTGGCAAAATGGCTCAACAGCGCCCCCCGGAAAACTTTGTGCCTCAAGCCCCACAATACGGTTTGACGTACATGCACGAAAATCGCTACACACCTGTATCATGGCACAACTTAAAGAAAAGTCTCTTGGAGCCATGGCCGAAACCGAACAGGATGTCGGCCATTTTGAATAAATTGTGTCATTTTGGCGAAATTTATGCCATTCCTTCGGCAGTTAATTCAGCCCGAACCGTAACGTGCACCCAGGTGTGTTATACATCAAAATGTGCGTCTACATCCTGCGACTACACGCATTACTTTTCTCTTTCAAAAGTGTTACCGTGGCGACGCTAGACGCCAAAAGGCGCGCCCCCCCTTCATGTGATTGGTCCATATTTGATAGTTCTCCAAAAGTCACAAAATTTTGCATGCAAGCCAGACTTGGCAATAAATTTGATATTTCATGGTTTGCATTAATGGGCGTGGCCTAACGGCTCAACAGCGCCCCCTAGAATACTTTTATCTGCCATAACTTTTGAATGGTTTGACATAGGAAGTTGTGGGTGGTGTCATGGGACTCTGTAATGAGTCCTTAAGCTTCGTTGGCCTTAATTAGCCCCGCCCCTTCTTCTGATTGGTTGTCCCGATTTTCTGCTATAACATTGGAATGGTTTGACATAGAGAGTCCTGGGTGGTGTCATCAGATTCTTTATGGAGTCCTTGACCTTCATTGGCCAGAATTAGCCCCGCCCCTTCTTCTGATTGGTTGTCCCTTTTTTCTGCTATAACTTTTTAATGGTTTGACATAGGGAGTCGTGGGTGGTATCATGGGACTCTGTAAAGAGTTCTTAAGCTTCGTTGGCCTTAATTAGCCCCGCCCCTTCTTCTGATTGGTTGTCCCGATTTTCTGCTATAACATTTTAATTGTTTGACATAGGAAGTCGTGGGTGGTGTCATCAGATTCTGTATGGAGTCCTTGACCTTCATTGGCCTGAATTAGCCCCGCCCCTTCTTCTGATTGGTTGTCCCTTTTTTCTGCTATAACTTTTGAATGGTTTGACATAGGAAGTTGTGGGTGGTGTCATTTCTGATATGCTTAAGGGGGGCGGTGGCCGTGAGTGCGAGGGCCCGTTCATCGCTGCTTGCAGCTTTAATTATTATTATTATTATTTTCCTGACAAAGTGAAGGCCTTTTTGCCCCCCTTAACATGCCCAAAAAGTCACCAAATTTTGCACCCTAGTCAGGCCTGGCGAAAAATTTGATATTTAATGGTTTCCATTAATGGGGGTGGCAAAATGGCTCAACAGCGCCCCCTTGAAAACTTTGTGCCTCAAGCCCCACGATACGGTTTGACGTACATGCACGAAAATCGGTACACACCTGTATCATGGCGCAACTGAAAGAAAAGTCTCTTGGCGTCATGCCCGAAACCGAACAGGAAGTAGGCCATTTTGAATTAGTCGTGTCATTTTGGCGAAATTTATGCCATTCCTTCGAAAGTTAATTTAGCCCGAACCGTAACGTGCCCCCAAGTGTGTTATACATCAAAATGTGCGTCTCCATCCTGCGACAACACGCATTACTTTTCTCTTTCAAAAGCGTTACCGTGGCGACGCTAGACGCCAAAAAGCGCGCCCACCCTTCATCTGATTGGTTCGACAGAAAAAACTTTGTGCCTCAAGCCCCATAATACGGTTTGACGTACATGAACGAAAATCGGTACACTCCTGTATTATGTCGCAACTAAAAGAAAAGTCTCTTGGCGCCATGGCCGAAACCGAACAGGAAGTCGGCCATTTTGAACATTCTGAATTAATTGCGTAATTTTGGAGCAATATATGCCATTCTTCGAGAGTTAATTCAGCCCGAACCGTATCGTGAACCCAGATGTGTTATACATCAAAATGTGCGTCTCCATCCTGCGACTACACGCATTACTTTTCTCTTTCGAAAGTGTTACCGTGGCGACGCTAGACGCCAACAAGCGCACCCCCCCTTCATCTGATTGGTCCATATTTGATAGTTCCCCAAAAGGCACCAAATTTGGCACGCAAGCCAGGCCTGGAGATAAATTTGATATTTCATGGTTTGCATTAATGGGCGTGGCAAAATGTCTCAACAGCGCCCCCCGGAAAACTTTGTGCCTCAAGCCCCACAATACGGTTTGACGTACATGCACGAAAATCGCTACACACCTGTATCATGGCACAACTTAAAGAAAAGTCTCTTGGAGCCATGGCCAAAACCGAACAGGATGTCGGCCATTTTGAATAAATTGTGTCATTTTGGCGAAATTTATGCCATTCCTTCGAGAGTTAATTCAGCCCGAACCGTATCGTGCACCCAGGTGTGTTATACATCAAAATGTGCGTCTACATCCTGCGACACCACGCATTACTTTTCTCTTTCAAAAGTGTTACCGTGGCGACGCTAGACGCCAAAAGGCGCGCCCCCCCTTCATGTGATTGGTCCATATTTGATAGTTCTCCAAAAGTCACCAAATTTTGCATGCAAGCCAGGCCTGGTGATAAATTTTATATTTCATGGTTTGCATTAATGGGCGTGGCCTAACGGCTCAACAGCGCCACCTTGAATACTTTTCTCTGCCATAACTTTTGAATGGTTTGACATAGAGAGTCGTGGGTGGTGTCATCAGATTCTGTATGGAGTCCTTGACCTTCATTGGCCTGAATTAGCCCCGCCCCTTCTTCTGATTGGTTGTCCCTTTTTTCTGCTATAAACTTTGAATGGTTTGACATAGGAAGTCGTAGGTGGTGTCAAGGGACTCTGCAATGAGTCCTTGAGCTTCTTTGGCCTGAATTAGGCCCGCCCCTTCTTCTGATTGGTTGTCCCTTTTTTATAATAAAATCGCCACGAGCCGCCAGTCGCTCTCGCGCTGACTCCCGCTTCCTGATTCAAACGTCTGCCGGCCCCGCCCCCCGACCAATCGATGGCGAGTAGGGTGATGACGGCCCCGCCTCCCGACCAATCAGTGGCGCGGAGGGTGATGACGGCCCCGCCCCCCGACCAATCGGTGGCGAGTAGGGTGATGACGGCCCCGCCCCCCGACCAATCAGTGGCGAGTAGGGTGATGACGGCCCCGCCCCCCGACCAATCAGCTCCCTGTAATGTGGTGACGTCAGAAATATTCCCAGCTCAGCCCGGTTACAACCTTGGCAGAATGGTTACAGAAAAAGTAATAATTAAAATAGTAGGGTTTTACTAATATTTATAACTTACAAATATTTAAAAAAATTAGAAAAAACAGCTCTAGACTTACATTACTAAATATCGATATGTTGGTCTCTCCTAAGTCAGTAGGTCAAATAGAAATGAGAAGCTGAGTCTTAGCTCAGCCAGAGCGTTCCCGTCTTTGGAGTCAGAGATCAGAGTTCGATTCCCGCAGTATCCAGACTTTTTTGTCAGCAATTTTTTTTTTTCTACATCAATATGTGCGTCCCTGTCCTGCAACGACGCACATTACTTTTCTCATTTAAAAGCGTTACCGCGGCAACGCTAGACACCAAAAAGTGCGCCCACCCTTCATCTGATTGGTTCAGAGGGAAAAAACATTGAGCCTCAAGCCCCATAATACGGTTTGACGTACATGAACGAAAATCGGTACACACCTGTATCATGTCGCAACTTAAAGAAAAGTCTCTTGGCGCCATGGCCGAAATTGAACAGGAAGTCGGCCATTTTGAATTAATTGTGTAATTTTGGCGCAATTAATGCCATTCCTTCGGCAATTAATATGGCCCGAACCGTAACGTGCATCCAGGTGACTTATACCTCAAAATGTGCGTCTCCATCTTGCGACTACGCGCATTACTTTTCTCTTTCAAAAGTGTTATTGTGGCGATGCTAGACGCCAAAAAGCGTGCCCCCTTAATCTGATTGGTCCATATTTGATAGTTCTCCAAAAGTCACCAAATTTTGCATGCAAGCCAGGCCTGGTGATAAATTTGATATTTCATGGTTTGCATTAATGGGCGTGGCAAAATGGCTCAACAGCACCCCCCGGAAAACTTTTCTCTGCCATAACTTTTGAATGGTTTGACATAAAGAGTCATGGGTGGTGTCATGGGACTCGGTATTGAGTCCTTGACCATAATTGGTGAAAATTAGCCCCGCCCCTTCTTTTGATTGGTTGTCCCTATTTCCTGCTATAACTTTTGAATGGTTTGACATGGAGAGTCGTGGGTGGTGTCATCAGACTCTGTATGGAGTCCTTGACCTTCATTGGCCTGAATTAGCCCCGCCCCTTCTTGTGATTGGTTGTCCCTTTTTTCTGCTATAACTTTTGAATGGTTTGACATATGAAGTCGTGGGTGGTGTCATTTCTGATATGCTTATGGGGGGCGGCGGCCGTGAGTGCGAGGGCCCGTTCATCGCTGCTTGCAGCTTTAATTATTATTATTATTATTATTTTCCTGACAAAGTGAAGGCCTTTTTGCCCCCCTTAACATGCCCAAAAAGTCACCAAATTTTGCACCCTAGTCAGGCCTGGCGAAAAATTTGATATTTAATGGTTTGCATTAATGGGCGTGGCAAAATGGCTCAACAGCGCCCCCTTGAAAACTTTGTGCCTCAAGCCCCACGATACGGTTTGACGTACATGCACGAAAATCGGTACACACCTGTATCATGGCGCAACTGAAAGAAAAGTCTCTTGGCGTCATGCCCGAAACCGAACAGGAAGTCGGCCATTTTGAATTAGTCGTGTCATTTTGGCGAAATTTATGCCATTCCTTCGAAAGTTAATTCAGCCCGAACCGTAACGTGCACCCAGGTGTGTTATACATCAAAATGTGCGTCTCCATCCTGCGACAACACGCATTACTTTTCTCTTTCAAAAGCGTTACCGTGGCGGCGCTAGACGCCAAAAAGCGCGCCCACCCTTCATCTGATTGGTTCGACAGAAAAAACTTTGTGCCTCAAGCCCCATAATACGGTTTGACGTACATGAACGAAAATCGGTACACTCCTGTATTATGTCGCAACTAAAAGAAAAGTCTCTTGGCGCCATGGCCGAAACCGAATAGGAAGTCGGCCATTTTGAAAATTCTGAATTAATTGCGTAATTTTGGAGCAATATATGCCATTCCTTCGAGGGTTAATTCAGCCCGAACCGTATCGTGAACCCAGATGTGTTATACATCAAAATGTGCGTCTCCATCCTGCGACTACACGCATTACTTTTCTCTTTGAAAAGTGTTACCGTGGCGACGCTAGACACCAACAAGCGCACCCCCCCTTCATCTGATTGGTCCATATTTGATAGTTCCCCAAAAGGCACCAAATTTGGCATGCAAGCCAGGCCTGGCGATAAATTTGATATTTCATGGTTTGCATTAATGGGCGTGGCCTAACGGCTCAACAGCGCCCCCTAGAAAACTTTGTGCCTCAAGCCCCACAATACGGTTTGACGTACATGCACGAGAATCGCTACACACCTGTATCATGGCACAACTTAAAGAAAAGTCTCTTGGAGCCATGGCCGAAACCGAACAGGATGTCGGCCATTTTGAATAAATTGTGTAATTTTGGCGAAATTTATGCCATTCCTTCGGCAGTTAATTCAGCCCGAACCGTAACGTGCACCCAGGTGTGTTATACATCAAAATGTGCGTCTACATCCTGCGACACCACGCATTACTTTTCTCTTTCAAAAGTGTTACCGTGGCGACGCTATACGCCAAAAGGCGCGCCCCCCCCTTCATGTGATTGGTCCATATTTGATAGTTCTCCAAAAGTCACCAAATTTTGCATGCAAGACAGACTCGGCGATAAATTTGATATTTCATGGTTTGCATTAATGGGCGTGGCCTAACGGCTCAACAGCCCCCCCTACAATACTTTTATCTGCCATAACTTTTGAATGGTTTGACATAGGAAGTTGTGGGTGGTGTCATGGGATTCTGTAATGAGTCCTTGACCATAATTGGCCTGAATTAGCCCCGCCCCTTCTTCTGATTGGTTGTCCCGATTTTCTGCCATAACTTTTGAATGGTTTGACATAGAGAGTCGTGGGTGGTGTCATCAGACTCTGTATGGAGTCCTTGAGCTTCATTGGCCTGAATTAGCCCCGCCCCTTCTTCTGATTGGTTGTTCCTTTTTTCTGCTATAACTTTTGAATGGTTTGACATAGAGAGTCGTGGGTGGTGTTTTTTCTGATATGCTTATGGGGGCGGTCAACGTGAGTGCGAGGGCCCGTTCATCGCTGCTTGCAGCTTTAATTATTATTATTTTTTTTCTTCTGACAAAGTGATGGCCTTTTTGCCCCCCTTAACATGCCCAAAAAGTCACCAAATTTTGCACCCAAGTCAGGCCTGGCGAAAAATTTGATATTTAATGGTTTGCATTAATGGGCGTGGTAAAATGGCTCAATAGCGCCCCCTTGAAAACTTTGTGCCTCAAGCCCCACAATACGGTTTGATGTACATGCACGAAAATCGGTACACACCTGTATCATGGGACAACTTAAAGAAAAGTCTCTTGGCGTCATGCCCGAAACCGAACAGGAAGTCGGCCATTTTGAATTAATCGTATCACTTTGGCGCAATTTATGCCATTCCTTCGGCAGTTAATTCAGCCCGAACCGTAACGTGCACCCAGGTGTGTTATACATCAAAATGTGCGTCTCCATCCTGCGACCACACGCATTACTTTTCTCTTTCAAAAGCGTTACCGTGGCGACGCTAGACGCCAAAAGGCGCGCCCACCCTTCATCTGGTTGGTTCAGACAGAAAAAACTTTGCGCCTCAAGCCCCATAATACGGTTTGATGTACATGAACGAAAATTGGTACACTCCTGTATCATGTCGCAACTAAAAGAAAAGTCTCTTGGCGCCATGGCCGAAACCGAACAGGAAGTTGGCCATTTTGAACATTCTGAATTAATTGCGTAATTTTGGAGCAATATATGCCATTCCTTCGAGAGTTAATTCAGCCCGAACCGTATCGTGAACCCAGATGTGTTATACATCAAAATGTGCGTCTCCATCCTGCGACTACACGCATTACTTTTCTCTTTCAAAAGTGTTACCTTGGCGACGCTAGACGCCAACAAGCGCACCCCCCCTTCATCTGATTGGTCCATATTTGATAGCTCCCCAAAAGGCACCAAATTTGGCATGCAAGCCAGGCCTGGCGATAAATTTGATATTTAATGGTTTGCATTAATGGGCGTGGCAAAATGGCTCAACAGCGCCCCCCGGAAAACTTTGTGCCTCAAGCCCCACAATACGGTTTGACGTACATGCACGAAAATCGCTACACACCTGTATCATGGCACAACTTAAAGAAAAGTCTCTTGGAGCCATGGCCGAAACCGAACAGGATGTCGGCCATTTTGAATAAATTGTGTCATTTTGGCGAAATTTATGCCATTCCTTCGGCAGTTAATTCAGCCCGAACCGTAACGTGCATCCAGGTGTGTTATACATCAAAATGTGCGTCTACATCCTGCGACACCACGCATTACTTTTCTCTTTCAAAAGTGTTACCGTGGCGACGCTAGACGCCAAAAGGCGCACCCCCCCTTCATGTGATTGGTCCATATTTGATAGTTCTCCAAAAGTCACCAAATTTTGCATGCAAGCCAGATTTGGCGATAAATTTGATATTTCATGGTTTGCATTAATGGGCGTGGCTAACGGTTCAACAGCGCCCCCTAGAATACTTTTCTCTGCCATAACTTTTGAATGGTTTGACATAGGAAGTTGTGGGTGGTGTCATGGGACTCTGTAATGAGTCCTTAAGCTTCGTTGGCCTTAATTAGCCCTGCCCCTTCTTCTGATTGGTTGTCCCTTTTTTCTGCTATAACTTTTTAATGGTTTGACTCCCGCTTCCTGATTCAAACGTCTGCCGGCCCCGCCCCCCGACCAATCAGTGGCGAGTAGGGTGATGACGGCCCCGCCCCCCGACCAATCAGTGGCGAGTAGGGTGATGACGGCCCCGCCCCCCGACCAATCAGTGGCGAGTAGGGTGATGACGGCCCCGCCCCCGACCAATCAGTGGCGAGTAGGGTGATGACGGCCCCGCCCCCCGACCAATCAGTGGCGAGTAGGGTGATGACGGCCCCGCCCCCCGACCGATCAGCTGTTGTAATGTGGTGACGTCAGAAATAGTCCCGTGCTCAGCCCGGTTAGAACCTCGGTAGAATGGTTACAGAAAGAGTAATAAATAAAATAGTAGTGTTTTACTAATATTTATACCTTACAAATTTTCAAAAAATTAGGAAAAAAAGTTCCAGACATATTATTGCTATGTTGGTCTCTCCTAAGCCAGTAAGTCAAAGCGAAAGGAATGGCTGACACATAGCTCACCCAGAGCATATCCGTCTTTGGTGCCAGAGGTCGGGAGTTCGAGCCTGGCTAAATGCCGAAATTTTTGTCAGCAATTTTTTTTTTTTTTTTTTTACATCAACATGTGCGTCTCTGTCCTGCGACGACGCACATTACTTTTCTCTTTCAAAAGTGTTACCGTGGCGACGCTAGACGCGAAAAAGCGCGCCTCCCCTTCATCTGATCGGTCCATATTTGATAGTTCTCCAAAAGTCACCAAATTTTGCATGCAGGCCAGGCCTGGTGATAAATTTGATATTTCATGGTTTGCATTAATGGGCGTTGCCTAACGGCTCAACAGCGCCCCCTAGAATACTTTTCTCTGCCATAACTTTTGAAAGGTTTGACATAAAGAGTCGTGGGTGGTGTCATGGGACTCGGTATTGAGTCCTTGACCATAATTGGTGAAAATTAGCCCCGCCCCTTCTTCTGATTGGTCGTCCCGATTTTCTGCTATAACTTTTGAATGGTTTGACATAGAGAGTCGTGGGTGGTGTCATCAGATTCTGTATGGAGTCCTTGACCTTCATTGGCATGAATTAGCCCCGCCCCTTCTTCTGATTGGTTGTCCCTTTTTTCTGCTATATCTTTTGAATGGTTTGACATAGGAGGTCGTGGGTGGTGTCATTTCTGATATGCTTATGGGGGCGGTGGCCGTGAGTGCGAGGGCCCGTTCATCGCTGCTTGCAGCTTTAATTTTTTTTGTGTTTTGTGTTTGCTTCTTTTTTGGGTGGAAATGCTAGAAAGGATTTGTTGTAGAAAGTGTAAATAATAATAATGTGAAGGTTAAAGGGTAGGCATTTATAAGCTCAGAGCTTCAGCCTATTCCTTTTCGATCCAAATGATTACACGATATGCTATGAATGAGTGTACCATATTGAGCACATGATCGAAATAAATAAATAAATAAATAAATACCGTATTTTCTGGACTATAAGCCGCACCTGTATACAAGCCGCATCCGCTCTATTTAAAAAAAAAAAAAAGATATGCAAGCCGCAAATATTTATGTAGTTAGATTAGACATTTACTACATGTACAGAACGATTTTGAACTGTAAATGATGTACATGTTTGTACCTAAATAGATCTTTCCTAATAGTGTCTTTTAACACGGCAGCAACTTTGCTGATTAAAACTGGACAGAACCAAGAGAAAACAACCAGTATTTATTTATCTATTTATCTGTTTGAAATCTGCTTCTACCTACTTCTATCTGCTAAAGAAGAAGTAGCGTATTCTTCTTTGCATTTATTTTGTCTTAGTTTTTATTCTAATTCCGGTTAGAGCGCCCCGAGCGGTGGAAGAAAAATCCACAGAATAGCCGCACCTTTGTATAAGCCGCATGGTTGAAAACCTATGAAAAAAGTAGCGGCTTATAGTCCAGAAAATACGGTAAATAAAAAAAGTGTCAAATAATTGACATTGATGAGATATTAGTTTGTCGAAACTGTCAAACTAACCCCGACCTTCCCGCCTGCCTTCCTCCCAGCGGACTACAGCACCAGTGAGATGCTGGTGAACATGGGCAACCTGCCCCTGGACGAGTTTTACCCCGCGGTGGCGATCGTGACCTTGATGCGTATCCTGCGAGACCCGTCGCTCTCCAACCACCACACCATGGTGGTGCAGGCCGTCACCTTCATCTTCAAGTCTCTGGGCCTGAAGTGCGTCCAGTTCCTCCCGCAGGTCATGCCCACCTTCCTCAACGTGATCCGGGTCTGTGACGCCAGCATCCGGGAGGTAGGAGCCCGTCCAGAGTAAACGTTGGATCCTTCTCTCACTCATCAGGCAGGTTTTCACACCCCTCCCTCTCTCCTGTCGTCCTCCAGTTCCTCTTCCAGCAGATGGGGATGGTGGTGTGCTTCGTGAAGATTCACATCCGCCCCTACATGGATGACATCTTCACCCTTATCAGAGTGAGTAATGGCGTGTACTTTTTCCTGCCGTCCCCCAGCTCTGAACATTCATCATCGAGCTGCGAATCAGGGAAATCGCTGAGAACTCTTAATTAAAACCACTTTTTCTCTTCTTTTCCTCATTAGAGGTAAAGCGTGGCCCGCTGTCACGGCAGCAAACAACATTTGTAACTTTAAATGTGTCTAGCGGGATTAAACAGGCTTCAGACCTGAGAAATCAAGATTGCTATTTAATTTAGTTTTGTTTAGTTTTTTTTTTTTAAACTTCCCCTCATTTTTTAGCATTAGACTTCCTAATTTAAAGCCCAGATGTGGCTCTGAAGTTTTTCTTTGTTTTCCACTCACGGTGCCCAGTTCATTAGCTGTTGATGAATCATTACGTCCCCCGTCATCACATGACGTGGAGAACGTTATGAAAGCTTCGGCCGAGCATTTGCAGATAATGGCGCTGCAGGGGCAGAAAACTCTGCATCGAACACTCCTACCGAACCGTTTGCAGTGCTGGTAATTCCTCCCGATGGAAAGTGATTTAGAGAAGTAGGTCGCTGCGCCTCGGGTCCCCAGGAGTTAATAAACTGCCGGTGAAACAAAGACTCTATTCATTTTTTTTGTTCAAGTTGAGCCGCGGCCTCCAGATGAGGGGGCTGCTAGAGCGATCCAGGATGTAGTCCGACTCTCTGAGATCAGCCGCCGCGGGCCGGGGCGGCGGGGAGGTGGGGGATGCCTGGGACCCCTGGTACCCAACAGAACATGTCTGCCAGATCTCACAGCTGAAGCGGGTGGATGTATTTCCTGACCTCACCTTGTGGCCATGGCTGCGCTCGCCTTCTCCAAAACAATATCATAACCAGTTAAGAGAGAAGGGGGGGGCAGGTTGTAGCTGACGGTAAATTTCCTTCATTCCTGGTGAACCGGCGATGCTCCCCGCTTGCTCCTGGCTGCTGAGATTTCTGCATTTCCAGCGGGAATTGCATCCAGGAATTTCTCTCACAGTCCATATTGTTGGAAATACATTTTGACCCAGTTCTGGAGACTCGCTTAAGACCTCAGCACTATGATGGAGAAAAATGATGAGTCAGCGCGTTGGACGTTCCCTCTTTAAGCTATAAAAATGAACATTCAGTGCTGTCGAAGTTCTCTGTCCGTTAGCTTAGAGAACGGATCGCTTTCATGTCAGGTTTGTAGGTCGTGCTTTATATTTTAGAAAAACAACCGCCCCCAGGAAAAGAGATTGACCTGAAACTTTTAAAAGCTTCAGAAAGGTAGCAGAGACTAAGATCTAAGCTGTCGGTTAGGTGAGAAAGTGATTCCCGCCATGAGGTCGGCCTGCGTTCACTCGTTCAATCATCAGCATCTCTGATCAGAATCTGAGCTTTCCCGACTGTTTACTTTGAAATATGGCCAGCGATCACATTCGATCTTCGTGTCCGTGCTGACGTTCCCTAATCCAAGTAGTCGCCATGGCAACCCACACACACACACATGGATGTAAATAAATCTAAAAGCAGGAGGGCCAGGTGGTGAGACGTAGTCATTATCATCAGAAATCCTTGTTGAGCAGCCAGATTGTGCAGGTGGACACTCATTTGTGGACATTTGATCAGAATCGCGTTTTGAAACCTCTGCCACTCAAAATTTGAGTCAGTTGAATTAAAAATCGCATTTTATGCATGTTTTTAAAAGATTCTTTAATTATGGCTGGTCATTCTGTCAAACGGTTCTCTACATACAGTCTGGATGAGCTGATAATTGGACCTGGGCTGGCTTTGTGAACGTAGCATCAGAATGGACGTGTAAAATTACAAATCTGCAGGTCCACCGTTCAACGTGACTCCAACTCCTGTTATAACTGTAATGCAACAGGGGCCCTGCATAGCTCAGTGGGTTGTAGAGGCTATAGTCCTTGTACGGGCACAACAGGATCGAATCCCGGCCTGCTGCTCTATACTGCAATGTCTCTCCCCCTCTCTCTACCCGTTTCTTGTGTACCTACTTTTTAAATAAACGCCACTAGTACCAAAAAACCTTTGAAATAAAAAAAACAAACTGTAATGCAACAGAAGGCGGTCTGTTCCTTGTGTATTTACACCTTCAAGTTCACAAGTAATACAACACAAGAGGTTACTCCCATTAATACTACGTTATAATGATCTTCTTTTAGGAGTACTGGACCCCCAACAACCCCATGCAGAACACCATCATCCTCCTGATCGAGCAGATCGTGGTGGCGCTCGGCGGAGAGTTCAAGCTCTACCTGCCTCAGCTCATCCCGCACATGCTGCGCGTCTTCATGCACGATAACAGCACCGGGCGCAGCGTTACCATAAAGGTGAGTGCAAGGGGTCTGCAGGTCAGATATCAGAGGTGTTGGATCCTGTAAAACCATGATGACAGATACTGGAATGAACGGCAGTTCAGCAAAAATAAATGATGCCTTAATTTCTTTCCTGCATAAACATGCAAAGCTAAACCACTGTTCTGTTACGCCGCGTCTCGCTGCGCTACTGCTCAGATTTGCTCTTCGTTTACACTTTTACGTGTCTGTCACACCTGCATTTACCTGTAACCTGCAGGCCAGGTCACAGGGAGGATTTATCTATTCATTTTAAATTTAAAAAATCATTCTTTACAAGCTCATCCCACAGGATGGTTTATACACGCTCCTTTGCTGAATAATCTGTGCAGGAATTAAAAAAGGGAGGACAAAAGACTGACATTTACTTTTGCCATTAATCATCATTAACATATGAAATATGAATAATGACACATAAAATGTGCGCTATAAGTCTCCTCCTGAGAATATAAGGTGGCTATATCAGAGATGAATTAAAGTTCAGTGCCCGTAATAAATGATACTTATGCATGTGTCAGTGTCACATGACCTTAAATCTGCACATGATGAATTACTGGCGGATCAGCGTTGACCGCCTTGTTCCACATCCGAGATGCAAGCGCACATAATGAGACGCCTCGCGCGTCATGAATCTCGACGGACGGGTTGAAGTGATCATATTTCAGATTGTAGTCGTGAAGCAGGGGAAGTGTGTTGTTTTTTTTTTTTAAGGTCTGCAGTCTTGAAGAAAGCACACGAGGCTCATCCACGGTTGACTGTTTGCTCCGGTATCCAGCAAGACCGTTTGAGCTGCGAGCTTGTAATGTGTCGGCTCAAAGACAACAGCGGCGCGCTCTCCGGTTTCAGCCGGTGGCAGGGTTTCCTCTCAAACCCGTAATCACGGTTTGAGCAGGAACCACAAGGGCAGGATTGTAAAGAGCACTGTCTGCATCGTCTTCCATCCTCTGGCTTTGAACGTTTTCAGTGGCGGGTGACTTGGCAGCCGTCTGGAGTCTCACCGGCAACACAGGACGGGGGGCATGAAACTGGAGGGGGGGGAATGGGGGTCGGCTTACATTCCCGTCCAAAAGAGAAGAAAAGGAAAACATACTTCCATCATTTCAGGGAGCTTGTCAGTCCAACCCCCCCACCCCCCCACACTTATGCATGTATGAATAGCTGTACACCTTCACCTCAGCTTCCTGCTGTCTCGCCGTGAGCTTCAGACGTGAGCTGAGAGCAAAAATGGTCATGGGAATCTTTTTTTGGGGGGGGGGGGGGGGGGGGGGGCTTCTGAGATCACACATGCTCCACACACAGTTACTTTTCACTGTTCAGCCGCCAAAGACCAACCAACATGATGGTGAGATGAATGATGGCGATACTGAAACAAAATCACTCGTTTCATTTCTAAACGGCTCAGATCCTCCAATGGTTTTCTTATTATATCGACCGAACGACCAACGGTGGCTGTTTCTGGACTTTCACGAGTGTCGGAGATCAGGTGGAAGATTTATATAGCATGGATGAATGGATGGATGGATGAATGAATGAATGAATGAATGAATGAATGAATGAATGGGGATGGCGGGATGGATGAGGGATTGGAGGGATAGATGGATGGGGGATAGATGGATGGATGGATGGGGGGGATGGATTCAAAAGTCCAGCACTTCTCTCAGATACACAACAACTATAAATGATTAAACCGTAGATGACTGAGCAGGATAGGAGGCACCTAGTCAGTTATTTATTGATGCCTGCTATATACAGTGCCTATCATAAGTATTCACCCCCTTGGATGTTTTACCCTTTTAGTGCTTTCATAAATCAATCCTGGTCAATAAAATTTGGCTTTTTTAGCCCAAAAATCTACTGGAAAAAACTCTTTAATGTCAAAGTGAAAACAGCTTTCTACATAGTAATGTCAATAAAATAAAAATATATAAAGAAATATAATGGTTTGCATAATTATTCACCCCCTTTTTAATTGAATGGTCTAATTTGATAGAGGTCCATCAAATTGTTTCCAATAGTCTCACAATTAGTGAAGTGAAGATCACCTGAGTGGTGTGGGTGTGTTTCAAGTGATTGAGGTGTAAAACACCTGTGTCTGAAGGGTCCAGACTGGTGGATCAGTACTCCTCGCTACCATTACACCATGAAGACAGAAGAACACTCCAAGCAACTCAGGGAAAGGGTTATTGAGAAGTTCAATTCAGGGGATGGATATAAAAAAATTTCCAAGGCATTGAACATCCCCCGGAGTTCAGTGAAATCAATGATCAAGAAATGGAAGGAATATGGCACTTGTGTGAATCTGCCTAGATCAGGCCGCCCTTGTAAACTGAGTGACCGTGCAAGTAGGAGACTAGTGAGAGAAGCAACCAAGACCCCTATGACTACTCTGAAGGAGTTACAAGCTTCAGCTGCAGAGACGGGTGAGACTGTGCATATAGCAACTGCTGCCCGGGTTCTTCACCGGTCAAAGCTTTATGGGAGAGTGGCAATGAGAAAGCCACTGTTGAAGAAAACTCATATTAGATCTCGACTAGAGCTTGCCAAAAAGCACGTGGATGACTCCATGGTCAAGTGGAAGAAGATTCTTTGGTCTGATGAGACCAAAATTGAGCTTTTTGCCCATCAGACAAGACATTATGTTTGGCGAAAACCAAACACTGCACATCACCAAAAACACACCATCCCCACTGTGAAGCATGGCGGTGGTAGCATTATGCTGTGGGGATGTTTCTCAGCAGCCGGACCTGGAAGGCTTGTAAAGATTGAGGGCAGAATGAATGCTGCAAAATACACCGAAATCCTGGGGGACAATCTTATTCAGTCTGCAAGAGAACTACGGCTTGGGAGAAGATTTATTTTCCAGCAAGACAATGATCCAAAGCATACTGCAAAAGCTACACAGGAATGGTTAAAAAAGAACCAGGTTAATGTTCTGGAGTGGCCAAGTCAAAGCCCAGACCTCAATCCTATAGAGAATTTGTGGCTGGACTTGAAAAGGGCTGTTCATGCCCGATACCCGCGCAACCTGACAGAGCTTGAGCAGTTTTGTAAGGAAGAATGGAGCAAAATTGCTGTGGGCAGATGTACAAGACTGATTGAGACTTATCCACACACTCAAAGACTCACTGCTGTGATTGCAGCCAAAGGTGCATCTACAAAATACTGACTTGAAGGGGGGTGAATAATTATGCAAACAATTATATTTCTTTATATATTTTTATTTCATTGACATTACTTTGTAGAAATCGGTTTTCACTTTGACGTTGAAGAGTTTTTTCCAATAAATTTTTGTGTTAAAAAAGCCAAATTTTATTGACCAGGATTGATTTATGAAAGCACTAAAAGGGTAAAACATCCAAGGGGGTGAATACTTATGATAGGCACTGTATATAATCAATTATTAAAATTTGACGAGTCTTTGTGAATAGACTGAAAATTATTAGAAAAAAAGGGGAAATATACAGAATTCCTCTGGATCATCGGCACATTGGGATGATGACATGTTGCAACATTCACACGTCGTCCTGATGCAACATACTCGGATCATTGTGTCCGCCGGCTTAAATAAAGCATTAATCACGTTGCTCTATGGTTTATTTATCACCTGTACGCCGCCGTCATCGTCGACGACGGGAAAGCCGGAGCGCTCTCCTGCTGGGATCCTGAAAGATGGATGAGCCTTCTCAAGTTGAAGCCCACATTTGTCTTGTCAGACAAATAAATCACATCCACGGTCATGTGACGATGGACCTGAGCTGGGTCATGCCCCCAATTTCAATGTGGAATAGCTAAGAACTATTTTTTATTTAAAAACAAGTGGACATGTCCTTTGTCTTTCCGTGTGGGAATGTTTCATGGTTAAAATACACCTCAGCTGTAATTCTGAGGCTGTGTGTTCTTTATTTTAGGACCCGTGTCTTAATCCAGACCCATGGAGAACTCCTGAAACGACATTGGCCGGGTTTCCCAGATCCGACCTCTCTTAAGGATTTAAGAGAGGTTCAAAGAAGGTTTCACTTAAGAGAGAACCCTAAGATACGGGTGTTTCCCAGATGACTTCTTAACACCGTCCTTTAGTTTCGCTCTTTCAGAAGCTCTTTGGAGCAGCTGTCCGGTTCTGAAACCAAATCAATCGATGCCAGGCAAATCGATCACCGGTCACTATCAGCGCATTTTCACAGCAGCACTGCTACCAACGCACTAATTCCCTGCTGCCTGTGCGTTATAATGAAAAATTAAGATGATAAATATAATTCAATGACCCTTTTTCATCCAAACGGTGCGTTACTCCGTTATTTCTGGCTACAGTGAGGCTTTTTTTCCCCACACGCAGAGACCGGGAGGAAACGTGGTGGGCGTGTGTGTGCGTTCAAAAACATGACGGTCAAGAGCCAAGAGAAGGCGAGTTTCACAAATGGCAACGTGGAATTACAGCAATCCCTGGTTTTTCGCAGGGGTTATGTTCCAAAAAGAACCCGTGATAAGTGAAATTCTTTTTACAATTATAGAGGGCTTCAGATTGCGGAGATCAGCACCGCCTCGCACGTATTCCACTGCTCTTCTGAGACGCTGCATCCCGACTCGCGTCTTTTTATCCTAAAGCCCGCGGCGCAGGTGCTCGGGCTCGGGCTCGGGCAGGAGGATCGGTGTCCCGGCTGCCTGGACAGCCCGGTCCGACAGCACATCCAGGGGACTGAAGTGCTGACGCACGAATGCGTTCATATAAACAGTTCTGCTTTGCGCACGGCGACACGGTTGATTTGCAGCGAGAACATGCTGTATAGCAGCCAAATTATTAAATAAAAGATATTCATGATGATCGTTTTATTTGTGCGCATAAAGCATATACAGGAACACACTTGTTATTCCTTATTTTTCTTTTTTTCCCCCCTTTGCTGTCACCAATGAATGCTAAACAATATAAATCTAAAGTATAAAATAGATCAAAACTTGTGCGGGGTGCATTGTTTTAATATCTCATTACTTGGTGTGATATTGATTTGCCTGACACGGCTGGATCTGTGAGTCTTTGTTCACTAAGATGGTTGTAAAGACTGGGTCAGCAGCATCTTTCATTTCCTTCTTAATGAAAGAGATACTTAAGCTAAGAGCAACTCTGGGAAACGCGATTTTCTTTCACAGGCTCCTTAAGAAGGTTTGAAAGAAGTCTTTCGCTGTTAAGAACTACTTAACTGATCTGGGAAACCCGGCCATTATCTGGGAGATTGTCTTGCTAAAATAATAAAACATTGAGATTTTCTCTTGGTGCACCTGAATAAAAGTGTTCATCCCTTTCTCTCGCTGCAGCTGCTCAACGCCATCCAGCTGTTTGGTGCCAACCTGGACGACTACCTGCACTTGCTGCTGCCTCCCATCGTGAAGCTGTTCGACGCCCCCGACGTCCCGCTTCAGGCTCGCAAGTCAGTACCGAGTTGAGGCTCTGCTTCTGTAGTGGCGGGGGAGATTTTCTCATTTTATTTATTTATTTATTTATTTATTTATTTATTTAACCTTTATTTAACCAGGCAAGTCAAGTGAGAACAGTTTCTCATTTACAATGACAACCCAAGAGGCAGAACAAAGAGTCAAACACATACAATCACAGTGAAACAAATAATCAGACACGATAATAAAAAACCCACGACACATAATGTATCTCCAAATTTCAATCTGCTTTAGCGGGAAAGAAAATGACAAATAAAATCAGAAGCTTCCTCCGATGTGAGGATGGAAGAGCAGGGTTTGATTGATTTCTGCGTTACAGCTGATCGTTACGTCTGTGGTCGTCTTGAACGTCTCGTACAGTGAGCCGTGCATCGAACAACAATGAAAAGATTTTCTATATCAGTCAATGGAGTTAAACTATGGAACAGAATGGATTCAGAATTAAAACAATGTCCAAACATTAACCAGTTTAAAAACAAATATAAAAACATGATTTTCACAAGGTACAAAGAGGAAGGGGTTCAGCGGCTTTTAGGGGCCTGATACAACACTATTGGATGAACGGGTAGATTTGTTTATATTTATGTACAGAAATAGGAAGCTATGTATGTATGCATGTGTATATGTATATATGTATGTATGCATGTGTATATGTATATATGTGTGTATGTGTGTGAATATGTATGTGTGTATGTAGATATATATAGATTTAGAGCAGATGGAGTTAATATAGAGATAGTATGGTGTAAATAAGTATATTTATATAAATATTTATATGGGCATGCGTGTACAAATATATATATATATAGAAATATTCAACTGTGTGTGTGTGTGTGTGTGTGTGTGTGTGTGTGTGTGTGTGTGAGTATACTTATAGTATAGTTAGTTATTATAAATACTTGTTAATAAATGAGTAGTGAATGGGGGTAGGATTAAATACGTTTCCACTTCTTCCTACTCCTTTTTGCACATGTAAATTAAGATATTAAGTTTTAAAGGATAAAATTCTTTGTATTTTTGTTTTGTTTTGTTTTCTTATCTTCTCTTTTAATTGTTGTCTTTTTCCATGTACAAAGTAATTCAAATCAATCAAAAAAAAAAAAAAATCAGTTTCTTCTTCCGTGCCTCAGGGTTGCCTTGGAGACGCTGGACCGGCTGACGGAGTCCCTGGACTTCACGGACTACGCGTCCCGGATCATCCACCCCATCGTCCGGGCGCTGGACAGCACGCCGGAGCTGCGCTCCACCGCCATGGACACCCTGTCCTCGCTGGTGTTCCAGTTGGGGAAGAAGGTAGTGTTACGTGCCCCTCGAGCCCCGTTTTTACATAAGCGGACTCGTTTTCCTACTGCTGGTAACCCCCCCACCCCAATCCAAGTCCTCCACCCCCGTCTCCACGACTTCCTGCCAGACTGCTGATGTCATTGACTGTTTGCCGGCAGGGGGTGGGTGTTTATTAGCGTGGATGAGGTCACACTTACCCCTGCCTCAACTCTCAAGCCCTCTCCCTCTCATCCCGGGATCTAACCTCAGAACCAGCAGCACCCCCACCCTCCTCCAGCCCCATCTGGCTTTTGATGTGAGCGTGGCGGGAGGGGGGCGGTTGTATGCTGTTATTTACCTCACAGTGAAGCAAAAGCCTCATTCAGACCAAACCACATGAAGCGCGTGCTGCGTTTTTATTCACTCCCCCTTCCGTTTTCTTCTCGTTCTCAGTACCAGATATTCATCCCCATGGTGAACAAAGTCATGCTGAAGCACAGGATCAACCACCAGCGTTACGACATACTTATATGTCGCATTGTTAAAGTAAGTACCTCCCATTACGCTCAAATTAACATGCTGATCAGCACGTCTCCAGATTTCATAAACACCCAGCTTCATTATTTCCCTCCCGTCCTTTTGAAGTCGAATCACGTAATCATAAAACAAACATTGAACGTACAACAAGCCACAGCAATGTTCTGTTTATTGACAGCCCAAGTTCATAAAACATGTTTTGATGCTCGACTCAAACTGTTTGCGCGTGTGTGTGTGGCTGCGTAGGGCTACACTCTGGCAGAAGAAGAAGAGGACCCTCTAATCTTCCAGCATCGCCAGCTCCGCGGTAACCAAGGCGACCCCCTGGTCAGCGGGCCGGTGGAGCCCGGCCCCATGAAGAAGCTTCACGTCAGCACCACCGCACTCCAGAAGGTCGGAGGGAGTTTTATTTGTTATTGTTATTATTGCTTGTCCTTCCGTGTCGAAAGCTTCGCATACAAGCCCCGCCGCTGTTTACTGGCGGAGTTACAAGTGTGGAAATCACACGCAGTAAACAGCTCTGGGTACGAGCCTGCAGTCCAACTGCGGGTGATGTATTGAAGTAAATACCTCAACAAATAAGCAGAACTCAGTGAATGCAGATGCGTGCGTTTTGCTGTAGTCTTAACACGAGAGTGATTTACAAGGCTGCGGTTTGAGAAACGACAGAGGATCGTCTTGCGGGCTGACAAATTGCACAGCGCCTGGGACGCTGCCGTTGATCCGCACGCCTCGCGTGATTACCTGTAACTAAAATGTTATGTTAGCATCCCAGCATGAGCTTCCGCCCGCAGCACCATGGGTACTTAGGTCTGGAGAAGCCGTTGCTCCCACTCACTTCCCAGTGACTCCTGCTGCCGATCATTTCTCTCGCCCTGCAGGCTTGGGGCGCCGCCAGGAAGGTGTCCAAAGACGACTGGCTGGAGTGGCTGAGGCGCTTGAGCGTCGTCCTCCTCAAGGAGTCGTCGTCTCCGGCCCTGCGATCGTGCTGGTCGCTGGCACAGACCTACATCCCTCTTGCGAGGTAAACCACCGCCGTCACGTCCACGCTGCCTTCCAGCCATCCGCTGTTTCATATCTATGTATTCTTTCCCTTCTGTGATAAACCATTCATCTAATTAGTTCTAAGTTGGAGATTTTGCAGTTTAACCCTTTATGACCTACCACAGAACAAGTCCACCTAAGCATATTTTCACATTTTTGCATGCTATACCTCTCACTTTGTATTCACTACCTCAAACTGCTGCACCTTTAAAATGTTTATACTGTACATAGGAATACCACATTTGTTTATTGTTTATGTTTATTTTTTAATACCAAAGAGCGAAATTACCGGAGTCAAATTCCTTGTTGGACAATGTTCGAACCTGGCCAATAAAGCTGATTCTGATTCTGATACTGATACTGCCATTTTATGGAATATTTTTATTTGCTATGCATCAAAACAACCCATATAAGCCAATCTTTAATAATCTGGATGTTACAAGTCCATACTCATTAAATAAATTGCTAAAAATAACTACCAAACTACAGAAATCCCACAGCTAGATCATCAAAATTGTCAATGTAAAAAGTAACACAGAAGTCTTTCAGACCACGGGAAATTTATTTGGAATGAATTCATACTTTAGTTTTTGAGATATATAATTTTAGATATCACGTTTTAGATACAGCGTCTCATCCGGCGCTGAACTCAGCTTCACTCCCGGTAAACCGTTTCGCGCACGGACTTTGGTGGATCTGTAATATGTGTGTGTGTGTGTGCTTGTATAGTGAGTGTGTAGTATGTATGGTGTGTGTGGGTTGCCGCTGAGTAAAATGTGAAATCTCGTGAAAATCTCTGATAAAAAGCACGAACAAGAGCGCAAATTCAAACCGACTAGTCTCCCGGGGGAGTGACGTCACCTCCCTTTTCGCGGGACAAAAATCCAACCTGATGACACGCCGACAACGTGATGATGTATATGTCAACGTAGGACGTGCTGTGAACACGTACCGGCTCTATAAATACCCCGCGATGTCAATTATGAAGATTTCCGTGTGGCAATTTTACTGTATTATTATGTGATTTTTCCAAACAATTGAATGGATTAAAACTCATGGACACTAAATGCCGGATATATCAAGTGAAACCCTTCCTGTTTAACATGCAAAAAGAATTATTGCTCTTTTTTAATTGGTTTTAATTGTACATACATTTTGAAAATCAATATGCAAACGGGAGCGTCGGTGCTCCAGCTGTTCATAAAGGGTTAGAAACACTGCAAACATTGCATTTGATTATAAAACGCCCTACTGATGCCTGCTTTTGCAAGACATTAAAACTGAGATGTTTATTCCACACACTGTTCATCATTATGTTAACTGGTTACGTCCTGTTTTCTGCAGAGACCTCTTTAACGCGGCCTTCCTGTCCTGCTGGTCCGAGCTGAGTGAAGACCAGCAGGACGAGCTCATCCGCAGCATCGAACTGGCTCTCACCTCTCAAGACATCGCTGAGGTCACGCAGACGCTGCTGAACTTGGCCGAGTTCATGGAGCACAGCGACAAGGTAGCTAACGGACCACAGTAGAAGGGATGTGTTATGAAAATAATCACGTTTTGCTGTTCTTGACAAGCATGTATTTGGGTGTCAGCAGTTACTGCAAACTCAAAAACGCTGCAACAACATAACAGAACTGTGAAAATTGTATCTGGAAATGGGTCATTTCCAGTTTCCGGGGTAATGTGTCATCACTGATCTCGATAATGTCCATCCTTCATCTTTATCTCCACTTATTTTCAACTTTACGTACATTAATGTGAAGCAAATTCAGCATGAGTCTTGTTTCGACACTGAGGGCAAACGAAAAAACGGGGGGGTGGATTGGGTCAAAGCACCCACTAAAACTGGCTGTAAACCTGTTTGAAAAAGATTGTTTTTCCACTTTATTACTTAGTTTCCTGATGAAAGCATGTCACATTTTAATATATAAGGAAACGTGATATCATGTTGAGGGCGGTAATTAATCCCTGCATATGTGCAACATTTAATATGTTGTATAATGATGTTTGGGGGGAAAAAGGGAGAAATAAAAAGGTCTCCAGCTGGCGACCTGCGAGTCACGCCATATCGGTTTTACTTCTGCCTTTGTGAAAATAATGAAAAACGTCTCGCGTGCTTTAATCCGTCCTCGATCATCAACATCAGCGAATCTGCGATCGAAGGTGTGTGTGGAGGCGTTCCAGTGTTTTGAATTCATGCATCTGCTAGAAGAGTTGACTGGTTAACCAGATGCGAGGGCCTGTAACTGACAGCTCATTTGCTGACATACTTCTGCTGAACTTCCAGAACCCGCAGTTCGCTTGAGCTTGAATAACAGCGCCACGCTTTGCCACGAGCACGGTGGCACGGTGCGAGCGGTCACGAGTGTAACTGAAACAACACAAGATGATATTTTAGCTTAGGTGGCAAGCTATCATGTAATGCAGAGCATCGTGGATCTCAACACTTAGCTGGGAGTTAACAGTAGTGGAGTTGACGAGCGGGAGGCGAGGACATCGCACTTGAGACCGCGGCAATTATTTTACACTTAAGTGTTGCAAATCTGCTCAGGGATTACCACATGGAGCATTTCCAGATGGGAATTTCTCCTACTTCTCTTTTGCGCTCCTGGTTGGCCACACATGCTGGGCTAATCAGCATCGATACTGTTTCTCTGAGGCCGAGACTGTCATGGTTAGGTCATTATATGGCGTTTTCGCAGGGAACCCTCGCTGTGCGGCCTCAGTTGAAGCACATAAAAATGTGCCGTTGCGAGCCAGTGAAAATAAGGGCCTACGCTGCTAATTTCCATTTGAGGACAGTATAGATCACAGACAATCGTTCAATTATTTTGGAAAAAAAAAGGAACCGTACGAGGGTTGTTTTTATTCGGTCTGTTTTTCCTTTACCAGGGCCCTCTACCCCTGAGGGACGATAATGGCATCGTGCTGCTCGGCGAGAGAGCTGCCAAGTGTCGTGCCTATGCCAAGGCGCTGCATTACAAAGAGCTGGAGTTTCAGAAAGGCCCCTCTCCGCTCATTTTGGAGTCTCTTATCAGGTAGGAACCAACATGTTCTTCTAATTAGATCAAATCTTGGCCTTAATACTCTTAAGAAGCTGAACTAAGTGTTCTTTCCACCACTTATTTGTATTTTTTTTATTAAAACGCCATAGGGAAATTAAAAAAAAAGTTTAAAAACAAACCATTTTACGGTTCACTTGAACTTATTTACTCTTAGAGTGGCCATCTTATGCTCACTTATTTTTAATCACTGGTACCTCTGGGAAAGCTTTGCACACCGGCGTGACTCCAGCGGCACATAAGGGCCTCAGACTGACGCAAACACGTAATCACAAAAAGAAGCTCTTCCTTAAAAACAAGCAGAAATGACTTAAGTGTTTTTGATTGGTCACATTCCTGGGGGCGTGGGCGGAGCCGGTGACTCATGGCGCCACACCTGCTGCCACTCATCTTCAACACATTATCAATGCTACGTTTGCAACATTTCCTGTAAAGGACTTGCACCTCTCAAATGCTTTCACATGTTTAGGCCAGAATTCAGAATATCAAAACAGGACAGCGCGACAGACCGTGACGATGAAGTTACTCCGTGCAACTGTGAGCTACTTTTAACTCCATAGTTGCCAGCAGTCAAGGTTGTCGTAGCGTAAACATTTGCTAAAGATGCAATTGGAATTATTTCTTTCTCTTCTTAGTGTAAGAGACCATAAAAGTGTGATACGAGGTCACTGTACCCACATTATTGGCACTAAAATGCCCACAAGGGTTGAAGCCAGCAGAAAATGGTCAGTAGGAAGTACAGGCAGATCCACTGGGACGGAGAAATTCCAATTCCCTTCCTGTGCTGTAGCATAAGTCTGTATTTGAAATGACAGCAGAAGCTCTTTCCCATGAGGATGTGCACTGCCAGGAGGATACGACCATATAAGGGAGTTCCGCCCTCTGTGACATCAGAGAGAGATAACATTAGAAAAAAATCTCCAAAATTAAGTGTTCTTAGCACAATGAAACAAAGTATTTTGTACATGAGAATATACTGTAGTCACATCTAAGATTATCTTTTTTTTTTAATATATATATAATCTATACACATTGAAATTATTTAATGCATTTTTCCCCCCCTGCAACCCTTTGAAATCTTGTCATCTTTTCCAATCCATGTCCTTTTTTTCCCTTCTTCCATTCCTGTACCGTTGGTATGGCACGGTGAAATCTGTTTTCCAGTCATCTAATTGGACGCTTGCCTCCTTTTCATCTATGAGTGTCTGGACTTGTGTTTCTGTGGGGCCTGTTTTCAATTTCTCGGGAGCCTTGATGATGATGAATGATGGGAGCGGCACTCTAGTGTTATCCCCATCTGGTTCTCACCTCTCTTGGATTTCCCATAAAAGATTTAGATTCCAGCGTACAAAAGCTGTCTTTACTGAGGCTTTATTAGGGGGGAAGGAAAAAAAAGAAAAAGGAAAAAAAAAAGACCTGCATATCTGCTGCGCTCTTCCTGATGACAAGGAAGCATCAAGGCTGAGGAGGGAGGGCCGGCATCCTCCTCTCTGAGGGATGCTGCTTTGAGCTCTGACTCCCCACTCTACAAGTCTACAGATCTACTGCACGCATTCATCCATGCATGAGATTGTTATTAGTCTTTAATGTGCATCTCGAACATTATATTTAGTCTTCATAATGGTACATGTGCTATAAAAATAACTTGCCGTTCCAGGTAGAGTCACAAGATAAGACATTCAGCTGTAGATGCGTCCACAAATGTGTCCACAGAGCCCGTCACGCCGTCGCTTGTGGTCTGCTGGTATTTACTGTAAATGCTCAAAGGAATTCTTTCCTGGTTCTGAGCTTAATAAAATAGTGTTATGGTTTTCAAGGTAGTAAAAGGCAGGGGCACTTAACTAGATGACAGAGGTGTGTGTGTGTGTGTGTGTGTGTGTGTGTGTGTGTGTGTGTGTGTGTGTGTGTGTGTGTGTGTGTGTGTGTGTGTGTGTGTGTGTGTGTGTGTGTGTGTGTGTGTGTGTGTGTGTGTGTGTGTGTGTGTGTGTGTGTGTGTGTGTGTGTGTGTGTGTGTGTGTGTGTGTGTGTGTGTGTGTGTGTGTGGTCTTAGTTCCTTCAAAGGTGTCAGGGGACCTCTCGTCAGCATGTCAGATATAAATGGACATGAAAATAGTGTCGTAAAAAGAAATGAAGGTACTAAAACCTGTTTGAGACAGCATGTGTGCTTTATTTGTTTTAAAAAATACTTTTATGTTCTATCACACAAAACAACAACATTAAAGAGCTGTACAGATTTTACAAATGACACATTTTCACCATGGATGAAAAAAAAAACGACAAAAAAAAGTGAAAAGAAATCGCAGCGTAACTCACAGGAAATACCATTTGGGATATGTTATATCCCAGCATCTTATCCCCTTTCAGATTGGCTCCTACCAGTCTTTAAAGACATCGCGCTGGACCAGACCGGTCCGGGCCGGTTTCAGCTCGCGTTAACAGACACAAAACTTGACAGAAGTGAAATCTAGTAGCCCTTGAAGGACAGTGGTTTGAAAAAAACAGACGAGGCATCTATCAAAGCTTTTAAAAAATAAAATATTTTACTGATAAATACACAAAACGTACTACAATTTACAATCAAGAACATTACACATTCATCTGATTCATCAGCCGTCTGGTTTGACCTGGCCATCACAAACGGCTCTTTGATTTCTTTGGCAGTGGAGGGAGACGGGCGAACGGGCATCGGGGAGATTTCTCGGTTATTCACGCGTGTGATCTGGATCCAGAACCCGCAGCTGAAGCGCTCATGGTTGAAAGCCCACCGGCCGGACCTTCATCTCCACTCTCTTGAGGGAGTAGTTGGGGCCGTGCCAGCCGTACCAAGTGATCCCATCTGTGCTCTTCGTGTGCTGGCCGAAACGGTAGAAGACGCCGTTGAGGTTGGAGTCGGTGCAGCAGTTGTACCAGTAACCACCTGGGAGGAGAAGAGTCGGACCCGTTGGTTGGTTGATTGGTTGGAAGGACGGAAGGACATTCACATTGTTGTAACGTTAAAATGACCGAACTTTACCTTTGCGCAGGGAGGCGCAGTCGTCCACGCATTTGTCGTTGTCCTTGTTCATGGTGCTGAAGTTGGTGTTGTTGTGGTAGCGCAGGGAGTCTCCGGCGTTTCCGCTGTAGTTGGCAATGAAGAGCTTGTAGCTGTTGAGTTCATTGGCCACGCTGAAGAAGCCGTACTCGGCGTAGCGCGCCTGTCCTTCCCAGTCCTGCGTTAGAGAACACATAAGTTACACATGACGCCTTGAAAGGGACAATGTTTTCTTTCACGTCCTGCGGGACCGTTGCTTTGGTATTAATTGGATTTGAAGCAGTTCATGCATCATTTATGTTTTTGCTCGCTACATTACCGCCGCTTTCCGAGACGTACCTCCATCTCAATTCTGAGCACGCTGGGCTGTCGGGTTAGACGGATGATGTGGTCGTTGCCGAGCCAGAAGTCTCCGCGAATGGATCCAAATCCGTTCTTGTACTGTTTCCAGTCCCGGTTGAAGGAAGTCAGGCCGATCTTTCGCCGCTGAATCACCGTCCAGCCGCCTCCGTTCGTGTCCATGTCGCAAAACACCTGAAACAGAAGAACAGCGGTCACGATGCTGGACCAAAACTACAATGTCCAATCAAGACCTGCCGTAGCCAAGGCCGGAGTCCGACTTACGCTGAGATCAGGCGAGCCCAGAAACTCGTCTTTAGGCAGCTTGTACTCGCCGGAGATCTTGTAGCTCTTTTTGTAGAGTGATGCGCAGTCATATATGGCATCTGGGAGAAAGATAAAAGAAAGGGATACCTGAAGTTATTCTAAAAGCACATGTAAGAGGATATTCTGGAAATGTGAGCACTGTAAAATCCTCGCCGACTCCTGCTGTTAAATGTGGCGTGGCTATCTAAGTGACTTGGCAGATGAAAACCTGACCCTTGGAAACGAGAAAAGCATCCAAACGCAGGTGGATGTGGACGGCACATTGCGAGTTCTGCATAGTTCCTCCTTTTTAATGTCGGTGTGTTAATGTCATCAGCGAGGCAGCGGAGCGCTGGGACCAGCGCCGTCCGCTTCTTTTAATCTTTTGCTTCCCTTCCTGTCCCGGTCTCCGGGTTTGAAGAGGCTCTCTGTGTTCCCTGCGACTGCATCGTCAGACCACACAGAGAAGGTACTGGAATAATAAACGACGTAATGCTCGGTTAACCGCCGTGCAGCAGCCGGTGCTGATTAGTGGTTTTGTCGTAGTTGAGACGAACGGCGGAGGAGATATATCTTTCACTGAGCTCTTTTTTTATTGACGGCCCCGCAGATGGAAGTCTGCGCCTGCAAATGAATACTTTTTACTGGTTCTGGGCCGCTCGGTGTGAGCACTGTAATCAACCCTGCAACCGAGCAGGTGACATGGCCCCACGGGGCAACCCGGGGGCGCTGATTACAGTATTTCTGAAGCTGGAACAAACATACCAGTCTGTGTTTGCAGAATAGTTTGCTTATTTGAGATCACTCTTTTAAGGAAATTGTGAAATACTGAGAGGAGGGTATAAAAGACGCCTACACGTGAAAGTATTAACGTTTTAAAGTCAGACGGCATCATAAAGCACACCTTGACCGAGGGGAGGTCTCTCACCTGATGAGGTCTGAGTGGCGGACTGCAGGGTCTGCAGCTGCATGATCTCCACTCGGTTGTTGATCTCCGAGTACTTGCTCTCCGCCTCGGTGACCCGGGCCTCCTGCTGCCGGTTCTGCTGGTCCAGCTCCATGATCTGCCTCACCACGTTCATCAGGTCCGTCTCCTGCTTGCGGTTCACCTCCTCCAGGAGGCTGCTGAGGTTGGCCACCTGGACCTTGAGCGAGCGCACCTCGTCGCAGCACTGGCCCTTGGGGGGCTTGGGGGGCGCCAGCCTCTTCCTGGGGTTCTGGGCCCAGGTGTCCGCCAGCAGCAGCAGCAGCGTCACCCCCAAAGCCAAGATGCTCAGATTGATTCTTGCCATTTTTTTTTTCTTTCTTTTTTTCTCCCTGGACCTTTTGGTGTTTTGCAAAAGAGTCTTGGTGTTGAAGGTTGTCGTCTGCTGGGAGGAGAGTCGCTACCAGAAGTGCTGAGCGGGCAGTCGGAGCTCGTCCTGTGACCAGTAGCTCAGTCCTGTTTCCTCTGAGGAGCCGTCCTCTGCTTGAGCATCTTAAATATTTTGCATGTGGGTCCTCCCCCCTCCTTGCGGGTGTGTAGCGTTCGTGGTGCTGACCCTCTCCAGTCCTGTGGGTGGAGACCCCCCCCCCCCCTAACCCTGTTCCACCTCTCCTCTGCTACACATCACGTCACCTCTTACTTTCACTCAGCCTTCGGTTTTTCCTTTTTTTTCATCAGGTGTTGGAGGTTTCTGGGCAGTGATGGTTCTGGTTTTTTTTTTTTGTTGCTTTTGCCGGGAAGAACATCCTAAGAATGAGGAAACAAGACGTTTAAAGTCTTTCCTCCTTCACCACCTCTATCTTGAGGGGGAATATGAAAGCCTGTAAACATTTAAATCTACACTTTAAGTTACTGGACAAAACAGAACCGTTTCTAAACATCTGAGTAACTGTTTTGTGCTGTGGAACAGCTGCAAGTCATTTCCTTGTCTGTTGTCACACTGAAATGATCGCGTTAATGACAGATTTGACTTTGTCCTCGGGGCTAACCGCGTTTCCTGTAAATTTGGTCTTAACTTACTAAAAAAAAAATGTGTGAAGTCGTTTAGTATTCTTAATTGTAGGGTTCTTGTTCTGTTGATACTACTGTGTTTTTTTTGGCAGAAGTTTAAGCAGGAACATTTTTTTTTTTTTCCACTGAGCTTTTTCCAGAATCAAGTTTCATAAAGGTGTTAAAATAAGGAGAAAGGTTCGAGGCGGCCCTCGGGGAAAAAACACAGTCGCACCACAGTACAGGTTGTGAGTGATATCCAAGCCTTTTCTCAATAAAGTGAGATATAAAATCAAGCAATTCTGTTTAATCAAATGGGAGATGCGCGGATGGATGGGTGTGGCATTTGCAGTCTTTCGATTTCTTTGTTCGTTTACCGGTCGATCTGAGTTCCTACCTTCACCTGTAGTGACCGAAAGAACGAGAAAGTGAACGCAGGGTGGCTGGACTTGTCCGTAGAGACGAGGTGAGGACGTTTAATCATCCAGGAGAGGCTCAACGAAGCACCGCTGCTCCTTCAAGATGAGATGGTCCAGGCAGCTGCTTTGGATCCCTCCCTGGTGAGGTGTTTTGGACATGTCCGACTGAGAAAAGGCCCCCAGGACACACTGGAGAGGTTACGTCTCCTGATTGGCCGGGGAACATCTCAGAAGAGAGAGGGAGGTCTGGGCTGCTCTGCCGAAGCCGCTGCCCCCTGACCTACACCCAGATAAGAGGACGTGGATGGACGGATTTCCATTAATGCGCCATGACACCATGTCGAGTCGTGTTCCCTGTAAAATGGTGCCATTTAGCAGATTTTCTCATCACTTAGCGTGAAGCCCCGCCTCACCTGTTCCTTTTTATACTCGTCTGCAAAAATATTTGCTGCAGACTCGCTTACAGCTTCTGGTTTTTGCAGACTCAGAGACTCTTTCCAAGTATTTTCTTAAAAAAAAATGGATAAACATACAAAACTCCAGTGGTAAATGTAGTAATGTGCAGGACAAACAGTAAGCAGTGTCATTAAGATCAAGATATCCAAAATCTAAATCCTGCAAGTTAGTACCAACCCCCACCTCGCAGGTTTTCGGTGTCTAACCCAACGCCGGATAGCTTCCTACAACTTGGCCGGCTTGATCCACCTTTGCTTGAGTCTCTACTCGCATATATTTCATGATTTTATTCTGAAAATACTCCGCTACCATCCTTTGGCCATGTTTTCCCAGTCACTAAAATGCAGCTCCTCAGTTCTTCACTGAGAATTGCGGATGGATATCTTTTTGCAAGTCGAAAAACTAACTTGACTCAAACTTGAGTCGCAGAGACTCAAATCAAGTTTGCAGACAAGACCGAAGATGCTCAGCAGTCTCGTGTCTCATCTTTACTTCTTCATGATCAGATGCCTCGAGCCGGGGAATGCTGCCCTTACAAGATGTTTTTAAAGTGGATCAAACCACTTTACCTAATGTGCTGTTGAAATTAGTTTGCAGGGGTTAATAATAATTATTTTGCAGTTACGGATTGGGGGGGTCGAGATGATTCTCTTGCGAACATTAAAGAGTGTTACTGGAGACCCAGCTGTTTGTCTCGTGGCTCGTTGGATGGAGACGGCTGCGTTGGGGGGGGGCAAAGAGATCATTTCATGATTTCGAGCGGAGAGTGAGTCATTGCCAGAGTGCAATCATACTGTTTACAGTCCAAAGCTCCTGATTTAGCCTAAAACAATAGCGCTGTGACTCACTAAGCCGGCGTTGGATGGTAATATGGCATGGGGATCAACGTTCTGATGATATGTCATGAAAATACCATTTGCCAAACTTTTGTGTGACGTTAGCTGGAATTGTGGAGCGCTTATAAAAGAGGACTTGGATGAAAAATGTCCTTCAAGTTGTTGACATTTGAAAATTTTCCTTGCAATTAAGACAAAAAGTTATTTGATCGGCGAGTTACAATACTGTTGGTGTTGAGGAGGTGAACTGATGAAGAGCATGATGGTACATGTGATCTTTACGTTGAGCACTTGCAGTCGTGTGCACCATAAATGAACTGAAACCTAATACGACGTAAAACATTTTTCGGTGTGAAATTATTTCCTATTTGGACTCACAAATCTTCCAGCCGTGTTGCTAAAATATCCCAAATGTAGAGCCAAAACCGAGCTAAGTCTGCAAAGCTTCACCTGCTGCAACGTTGCATAACCTCACAGAAGCAGTTTGGTTTCGTGTTTTGGAAAAACCAAGGCCTTTTCTGTTTCCCCTCGCCAAATGTTTGGCAGACATTTCCCGCTCTTTCTCACTTGCTCGGGAAAACAAATGACGCTATGGTTGAGCATTCTGTTCATCCTCATCATCTCTGTATCCAGGAAACTGCAAGTCGGAGGGGACAGAAAAATGACCCTTCAGATTTCAAACGAGTCATCTTCCATCACGGTGCGTCTGTCAATGCTGGCAGCAGATATTTGGATGAACAGCTTATTCTCAGGCCCTGGTTCTTGTAAGTTACTGGCCACTAGTTAGAACTGGTCAGCACTTTGCAATTTCCTCCCTATTCCTCACAGATTTCGTCGTCGTCTTCTTCTTTCTTTCCCTGTGTACTTGTCTTTGAATACTAACATATGCTTTTGGTTTCCTGTATTTGTTTGATTTGTGAGACACATGGGACTGGGAAGCTGCCGGTCCTCCTTATTCAAGCATACTAAGAGGATATTACAGTCCCTTCATGTTCATTTTCAGTTTTAATTGTCATTTCTCAGCTTGATTAGATAACAGATGTAAAAGAAACTTGCTGTTCCCTTTCCCCCCTGAAGTTGATACAATTCCCTCAGGCCTTTGCAGGATTGTGTAATTTGTTGAGAATACCTCATGAGAACGGTACAAAGGTGTTTTTTCAACCATATATTTCCAGCTACGTTAATAGCAGGGGGTGGCGTTAGTTAGAAATGAGCTATTCAGCTTTCTGCTTCCTGTTTCAGAGGTCCAGTAAAAGCAGGATGGTGGAGACGAAGTGGGGACTCAAGTCTTGTCTGGGGGTGTGACATCACCCTCCCCTGTACCTCTTAACTGCTCACTAAATGGCATATTTCTTTTAGACTTGGGTGGCCCTGAACAAAGTGTTCTCTTTGCCCGAATGTTCTTAGCAGTTTTGCTTGGAGCGTCTCCAAATGTTTTCCGTTCATACTCCCCGCTGACGTTCCAGTAAATCTTTATCGATACGCATCGTTGTCTTTTGGGGAACCCTTTCTTGCTCTAACCTCCCCCGTGAATCACATCTCGCACTCAGAAATGCGGCCCAGGGGCATACCTTTCCTCCGGCGCCGGACATTAAGTGCAAGGTCAGAAAACGTCGCCTGTTCTGTTTTTATTCTTTCGGCATCGCACCGTTTTTCCACTTCCAGAGCATCTTTTCATCCAACAGCCTTGTTTCGCCAACGTCTGTGGGGAGAAAGTTTAACGTTAGCGACGTTAAATGGCACCCACCATTAAATGACTTCCTCGGGAGGCGCAGGCATTTTCATGGGAAGGATTTCTTTCCTTTTGCCCTCGAACACAAGCCCTCAACCTGCTGGGAGAACTTTCAACGCTGATCCGTCTCAGATAAATGCCGGTGTGTTTTTTTTTTATGCCTCCAAATACACTGGAAAAACGCTTTGTAATCAAAGAGTGACGGAGGGGGCCAAGCTGTCAGCACGGCTTGTTCAATTATGGGAAAGGCTGGAGGTGAACGCGGGAGTGGGTGGATTCCAGGACTCAACGTCAAAACCTTGCATAACCTTCCACAGTCGGCATTGACAGTAACTCCTTACACCTGCAGGCTTCGTCGGCAGCGCGGTGGCTTCTCACAAACAGTTGGGCTTACTGTATATCTTTCTGGATACTTGAGATAAGCATGGAGATATTCTCCAAGCTTTTAAACATCAGTAATGAGAGGGTTGTTTTATGACCATCATGTTGATTTTATGTACCTTTTATTCTAGGAGCTTTTATCTGTATCGTCTTGTTTTTATTGTATTTTTACATTTATTGTTTTTATTCTTTGTGAAGACATTCCCTTGTCCAGTAAAGGTGCTATATAAATGAACTTTACCTACTTACTTACTTACTTATTGTGTGTTTAGGAGGAGCAAATATGTTGGGGATAAATGTTACACTTCATCTTTTGCTTATCATGCATTACCGGTCAATAACATGGTAGATCCCTGACTGGATTGAAAATTATAATAGCTACACGATAGCAATCTAGAAAGTTGCGGGCCACTGGGTGGAACAGTGGTTTAGGCAAGCGGCCCATGTACTGAGGCTAGAGCGGTCGTGGGTTCGAGTTCCGGCCTGCAGCCCCTTGCCCCATTCTCTCTCCCTTCCTGTCTACAACTTGAATAAAGGACACTAAAACCACAAAAAAAAAACTATTAAAAAAAAAGAAAGAGAAAGATAATTGTTTTATTTAGATAAAGAATAGTCTTTCATTTTGGTTTTATAATTTTTGTGATTGTATAAGATGGTAAGTGACAGGAAGCAGCGCTGGAGGTTGTTCAGATTTCCTTTGGGAGTGACCCGGGTGGAAAAGCCAGCGTTAGATGTCTCAGAGGCAGAGCAAGCGAGGCTACGCTGAGGTGGTTTGGACACACGGAGAGGAGGAATAATGAATACATTGGTAAAAGGACGCTACCATTGGCTTGGGAAAGAGGAGATTTCTGGATATGGCGAAGGAGGATATGGTCTTCCAGAGGATGGGAACAAGTGATCCACTGTCGTGATGATGGTGATTGTATTTAATACACTGGATTTGACTCATAAATAGGGACTTTTTCTGCAGCTGTGCAATTGCTGAGGTTATTTACTCGTGTTGGAGCCTAACTATACCCCAGTGTGAAAATTGGCAGGAGTGCAAATGACATGACTGACGAATCATATAAGCTACTATCAGCTCGCCATGGGGTGGCTGGTAGTTAAAGCTTGAACAGCCAAAGCAAGCGGCAGAGCTGCTGCGACCTTCGGTTTCATGATAATCCAGCCTATGATGATCTGTAACTCGGTCACGTATAGAGTAGCAATAAACTCTTCAGTCTTTTCCATAATGAAGGCCACAGTATGCACCACGGCGTCCCCCAGCTCAGCGAGTCTCCGACTTCATGCACTGGAAGAGCATCAGAAAGTCTGGTGGCTTAAGCTGGGGACGGCTGCCAGGCGGTGTCCGCTGTCCTATAGTGAAGGCAGGCCAGGCCGCGGCGTCTGCAGGCCATCTACACCTGTAGCTGGGACAAACTGGACTCGCGGGGGAAGTGAACGGATTAGGGACTATCCCTTCAGAGTGGTTTCCCGTGCAGAGTGCGAGCACAGTTGGCCATGTGGCATTGCTTCAGAGAGACATTTCGTGACACGGGGACATTTACCCGTTGGGCCACGGAGGAGAGAACTAGAACCACTTGTACCAACGCTTAGAAATTCCACTGTTTTTCCTGCCAACCGCAAAGTTTCCTCAGGGTCATGAAACTCTCAGCATATGGGTGGAAATCAATAGCGATACAAAAATGGTGTCTTTGTCTTGACCCTGAATCCCATCAGTGCGGATGTTAATTTGTTGTTTGACCAACGTAATCCGTTTGTTTAAATGAAGTCAGTGCATGCATGTCTTGTTCCTGTTGTCTTCAAACAAAAATCAATGGTAGCGTGATTTCATTCAATTTCAGTAAATAAATAAAGAAAAGCTAAATAAATACTGAATATCAAAGAACTGGTATATTAAGTTGGAGGCAGGGACAATTTATTCATTAATATAATCAGTGTGGGATCTCAGGAGGCTTTAGTTCTTTAGAAACATCTTGTAAACCGCTTTCTATTTTTTACAAAGCAACAGCAACATTCCAACGAAGTGATCGTCAGGCCCCCCCCCCCTCCATTTCTTTCTTAACGGGCCACTGGAGATGTTCTGTTGGGTTGGCCTCTTGACTTAAAGGTGGGAGACCCAGGGGACACCAGCTCCCGCAGTGTCCCTACGTGGTGATAGCCTTGCAGAAACGCTGGTGGAATCGGTTCTCCGGCTGACGTCCCAATGGCCCTCAGACATGTCTTACTTTCTTAAGGAAAAAAGGAAATGTAAAAATATCACGCCATCATAGGCATTTTTCAGTGACTTGTTTTATTTATTGTCTATAAAAAAAAGAGACTTTCAATGATCCTACTTCCCATTTTCTCTTCTTCCTCTTCACTGATCCTCACGGTCAGCTGTACTGTTGACATGCAGATTTTGATAATTTCAAACATCCACATATCTGATGATAACCTCATCACAATCCATAAGTCAGCAGGTGCATATATTTTTTTTAAATTTGTTCTGAATAGTATTTTTTTAAGACACTTCAGTTATCTGTGAGTATCAAAACATAGATTTAGTGGTGCTTTTTTGCTTTTATTTCCAACTAGTGTGAATGTAAACCATAGACCCTACACAAGCTGCGTTTTCACTAGCAGGAGTTCCGGGTGGATTTTTCGGGGCCGGGCCGTTTGCGTGCGTTTCCATTACTAGGAACAGCCCTGTAACGTGGCCTTCAGGAACCTTTATGGGGCCAAACAACAGCCCTGTAGTAGGAGAGGGCCATTTTTTGTCCCAGACAAGCTACCTGGTGGTGGTCTCTGCTGATTGGGTATTCTAAAAGCAGGAAATTAGGTTCAGCCCTCTCACATGAACTTAAATCATCTGACCACAAATGATTTAAGCATTTTGACCACAAAACAATTTGCTACATTACATTTGATGAAGTTGGAAATTACACGAAAAAAATATGGATGGACCGATGAGTCGGTTCAGGTCTTGCTGTCATATTTCGAGTTGTTAGGCGGTTTTACCCGGAACTGCCGGTAATGGAAATGCGCCTATAGCCATCTAAGTGGGGGTCTGGGGTTGAACCTAGGAGGCTAGATCTAAAACGGGGCCAGTTTCCCCCTCAGGCCTTTCAGTTCTTGTGTCTCTGTTACAGTGTTGGACCTGGTAGGAGTCACTGAGATTGGTAGCTGTCTTTTTTTCTTTTTTTTTTTTATCGTTTGCCAACCACCAATAAAATACAAAAACAAAGAAAAACAAACAAAGATCCACATGAATGAAACCAAAGTGTTTCTGTGCGGCCATCGCCGGTCAAACGGGGCAGAGAATCCGGCTGCAGACCGTAGAGAATGTGGAGCCTCGTTCCAGACCAGAAACATGGGGCTCTCAGTCCCGAGTGGCCTGGTTGAGGGTAGAAGCTCCACTTCTACAGTCTGCAGCCAGACTTTTCTCAACAAAGCAAGTGACTGATGAGAAGAGAAGTGCAAGTGGTTTTTGTTGTATATATCCTTTATGGAAAACAAAATTATGTTGTGAGTACAAGCTGCCAAATCCATTTTCTTCTAAATACCCATTATAGCTAGAGGGGGTGGAGAGAGAGAACTGGTGAACTGTGCTCACCGTTGCCGCGCAACCTGCACAGAGGGCAGGATAATTACCTCTTACCGTCTAATAATGGACCTGTTCTACCTCTGGAATGTTCTTTCTTTTTTCTTCCCTGGTTTATTTCAATTCCTCATGTAGAGCCTTTATTTTTTCCCTTCTTCTCTGTTTTTGAAAGACTGTACAAATAAATAATCAATTTCTCATCTCATCAGTAGCACATTATCATTTCCTTTCATGACAAATGAAAAAAGCTACAAATGGAACAGTAGTTGGGCTTTTAACAAGATTAAGTGTCACGTCGGGCCAGTTTCCTATGACTTGTAATAAAATAAATACATGATTTTATTTATAGTCATTGCTTTTGAGGCGTCTTTTTTTTCTTCTGCATCCTACAGTTTTGCAAGTGCTACAAATTTTGTTTCTTCTGTTTTTTCTCTGCGCGTGTGCTTTTGAGAAATTGCTTTGGACTTTCGTGCCATCCGTTCTCAATTCAGGCCTTTTGTAGCATCTTCTACTGCTTGACTTATTTCCTTGTAAACATGAGCTCATCTTGGCTGTTCCTCTCCTAATAATGTCTCCAAATACCCTTTGGCCTTCGCTTCAGAAACGGTGCTTTGTTCAAGTCATGCTCTCATCTGTTGTCTACTTATACAAGGCCTGCGCAGTGGAAAGAACTCCCCCGGAGGTGTTGCATAGGTCAAATCCTTTTCTCTTCCCAGGAATATTGTTGATTGCATTTTGGCTTTGCTGCCCTTGAACACTTGTTGAAGTGTAAAAAGCAGATTACCGTTCGACTGCTAGTGTCATTTTCCATTGGACATGTCGCAGAGTTGCTGGCTCAAAGCACTCATGTTTAAAGATTTATCATTTTGATTCAAAGCTGAGCTGCCAGAAACCCTCAAGCAAACTGCAACATCTCATTTTAAAGAAAGTCAGGAAGTTCTGTGGAAGGTTTGGTTAACAGAGACACGGATAAAGACGTGGATTTTAGGGATTAAGCTTAATTTTTATTTATTTTTTTCCAGTTGCCAGTCTTGCCAACTGGCCAGTAGACAAAATAGTGATGTATTCTTTACCTGGTAAGCTAAGTATCTGCAGCCGTGGGATAAGGACTAAGGAATTTTTTTCTTTTAGAATAAAGCTTACTTTATAATTTCTATAAACTGTAATG
Source organism: Cololabis saira (assembly GCF_033807715.1). Taxonomy (NCBI): domain Eukaryota; kingdom Metazoa; phylum Chordata; class Actinopteri; order Beloniformes; family Belonidae; genus Cololabis; species Cololabis saira. The sequence goes on from NC_084598.1 coordinate 32,072,846, forward strand.
TTTATCAAAATGGAATACATTGATTTGTCTTGAATTAACCAGGGATCATCCGGGAAAAGACACCCCTTTGATGGTATAATACTGTACGTCTCCTCAGTATTAGTGATGCACCGAAATGAAAATTTGTGGCCGAAACCGAAACCGAAAATAATAATAAACACTTGGCCGAATACCGAACAATACCGAACATGGTTCTTCGCAGTTTTTCATTTATTTTGCCAATTTTTTCACCATTGCATAAATCAAATACATTTGATTTAGGAATGCTTTTAAAAGAAAAATATCTTTTACAAAATTACAAGGTAGAAAACATTTGTTGAACATAAAAAACTGAACATTTTTTAATTTCCCAGCATTTCTTAAATATTCCAGCAGACATTATACCAGCAGAGAACAATAACTTAAAATAAATAAATAAGCAAAATAATTTTTTTGGCCATCTTTGAGCTTACGTTAGGCTTAACTTACTGAACATTGTAACATAGGCCTTAAAACAATAAAAATGCATTAAAGCGCTCAGGGTTTTTTATCATTTCAAATGATAAATCAAACTTCATGCTGAAAGACTTTGCAGATGTGCCCCCTCTAGATATTTGAGCAGAACATTCATTGCAAACAGCCATTCTTGTATTATTCTTTGCCACTCTAAAATACTTCCACACTGCTGACATGTTTGCACCGCACAACTTCACTCCACGCTCTTCGCTGTTTGATTTCGTCATCTAAACGCACCTGTAATAGATTGATTTATATTGTTTTGGTTCCACCTGCTGGTGAATGTTAGGTAAAATTCTTATGTGGTTAGTTTTTTGTTGGCCAACACTTTATGTGGTGCGCAACCATTACGGGAGTGTTATGTGGTTAGTTTTTGGTTGGCCAACGGTCTATTTATATTACAACGCCGTTATTAATTGTTCGGTTTTTTTCCCACTTATTCCACCGAACACCGAAAGTGTTTTTTTTCCATTTTCGGCCGAACAATTTTGGTTACCGAACAATCGGTGCATCACTACTCAGCATCTGTAATATCTCCACCCACATACAAGTATAGAAGTAGCTTGTCCTGTGATCTTTAATAGCACCCCCCCAACCCTGAATGATCAGTCTGTTTTGGCCTGTAATGGCAGTTTTTTCTTTATCTCAAAGGCAACTGAAACATGTTTCCGTTGTCTTTATGTCCATCTGAGATTAGCTCTATTCCTGGGAACTCGTCTGTCCTGTGCACAGTTGATGAATGGCTTGTTCCCTGCGTGATACAGACTCGGGTTAGGTTTCTGGATAAAGAAGGAGGACTGTTTTATTAAATGAAAATGGTTTTCCAAAGTATTCCTGAGACCAAGTGTCTAAAATGATCAAGATAGCGTGATAGGTTTTCCATGCACTGGTGTCTGTGGACTAAAAGGTCACAAGAGTAGCCTCGACCTTCACACGCGAGGATTTTTTAATACCGAGTAGTGACACACTCAACTGTCACCAGTATATGTGTGTGTGTGTATGTCGCCATATGTACAATGTACACAGGAATTTAACCTAGTAAAAACATAACCACTGAGCAATAAAATAACAGATTAGAAGTAAAAATCGAAAAAATATAATAATTTAAAAAAAAACAAACAACTAATAATAGTAACTAATAATTAACCATAGTAAATAATAATATTTATGTAATATATACAATGACTAAAAGTATTTTCAGGATGCCAGGAAGGAAAATGATAATTAAGTGTCTTTTAGAAGCGGGGGGGCTGAGATGCCTTTATTTAAGGGTGGAGGCCTGGGGGAAAAACTGTTCAAGTACCTGGTGGTTTTGGTTCTGATGGACCTGAACCTGCGACCTGATGGCAGGGGAGCAGAGAGAGAGCTATGAAGTTTTCTGGCTTTCTGTACCTCTTTGTTGTCATCATACTCTAGATCTGTTTTAAAATGTTAATTACAATGATTCTGGTGTGTGAAGATGCTGAAAGCATTTACCTTTGTACTTAAGTGTTAAATGAATGTACCAAATGTGTTTCATGAAGGGTTTCCTGTTACTGAACCAACCTTGGAAAGATAAATTTAACCTCCAGTGACACGTCGGTATCCAGCGTTTGAGTCCTTTGACCTACTGGTATTGTGGAGGACATTTATCAATCAACTGTCAAGCTTCTCGTTTACTCTTCCCTCCTTCCCTTCCGTCTTTCTCATAATTGTTGAGGATGCTCATCGTAGCACACACTGCGAGCTAGACCCCCCCTTACGTCTTGTAGTGCATTTTGATGCTAAAAACTACCTGTTGGCAAATGTTCATAATCAAAAACAATTATGTCGACCAAATATTGCAGTCCTGATGTCATATCTTACTTTATGTAGAAGAACTTCTTTCAAAGTTTAGAACGAATGCTAAAGGTTACCAGTGGGTCCACTGCAGGCTTTGTAAGTTTCCTTGTACGATATTGACAGTTGGTGGCATCTTCTCGGGTTCAAGAGCTCGCCGGAGAAAAGGTATGACATGATTCTTGTGATCCTGCGCCTCTAACGAGAGCTTTACAGAGGTTTGAGCACGCTTTCTGGATGCAAATCCATTTTTGCTTGAGGAGAACGCCTGGATCTGGATGTGTTTAGACTCCATGTGCTCGGAGCTGGTTGCCAGATGTCTTTTAGCAGAGAGACAATGAAATCTCCTGTGTCTGCAGGAGAGAACACCCTTATTCTGGTTTGCCTTCTCAGATAAAACCACATCTGGGCAGCTTTAGCATGCTTGAGCAGTTCGTCTGTGATGAGGGATGGGGTTCTTTGTTCGTATAATGTTTGGAAGTTTAATTATTCCTCTATGGACAAAGTCACTTTTTAAGTCCAATTTAAATGATCAAATATACACAACATACCCATGTCCCATCGTCAGTGTTATCCAGAATACGGGGGGAAATTGTGTATATTGGAGTCTTTGGGATTTATATTTAATTGGGTTCTGAAACTGTGCGTAGCACTACGTTATGCACCAAGAGAGCCTCACACAAATTCTTATTAACTAAAACTAGCTAATATTTTCTCGTTTATGTAATCACACTTTGCATAGTTAAGCTTCGTTGGCGCCATTAAGTCTCAAACTTTTTAAAAAATAACTTGAGACGCTAGAGTGTGCGCTACGGATAGGATGAATGACTGGAACCTGAAACAAAAGCTTAAGCCCGGTGCTTTCTGAACCACGTTACAACTCAAACGTATATTTAGTGGATGACAGCTGTAACTTCTTCTTTAGCCAGGAGGCTTCAGCTTGTGTTATATTATTCTTTTTATTAAGGTCAGATGGCATTAAAAGCCTTGGTAAACATTCAGTTTGCTTCTTTTATTATTATTATTATTATTATTATTATTTATTATAATTATTTGAGGCGTTACAGATGTAATTTCTTCATTTTTATCATTTTCACAGACTCCCGGTGCCATACACCGTAACTCCCCATAGCATAATTGATCCACCTCCGTGTTTAACAGTGGGAAACCCTTTCTTTTCATTGATTTCAGTTCCTTTTTCATTTCTCAGTAAAGGTTCTAGTAGTTTTATATTCACCAGTACAAAGTGTGTTTCCAAACTCTAGACTGTTAAAACTTCCTGAAGGTCCTTTATTCTCCAGATGGGTTTGTAGCAACGGTACTTATTCACTGTTATTGTGCTGTTTATTATTGTGAAGAAGTCGACATGCACAGCGTTGCTCCGGTTAGCAACAAGAAGGGTCCCAGTTCACATCCCAGCTGCATTATTGGTTCATGAAGTTGGCATGTTCTCCCCATACTTGGTTGCCCCCCCACCCCAAACAAGGGTTCTGGATTTTGCTCGCAGCAGGCCAAAGATGTGAAGTTCACGGGGGGTTCTGAATTTCCCGTCTGAGTGAGCGAGAGCATTCATGGTTGTTATTTAATCTGGAGTGGCGAGTGGCTGCCTGTCAGGAATGACCTGTCCGTTGACCCGTGGGCTCGGTCCCGGTCCCTCCATGACCCTGAACGGGACTGACGCGAGTTGAGGACGTGATCCGTAGACTATTACTGTACGATATGATAAAGTGGTGATGTCATGTCAGTTAGAAAGACACAACCGCAAAATAAAGAGAAGCAAAAAACACAAATTTGAACTCTCACGTAGCAGCCAATGTCAAAAGCTTCACTTTGAAAACTGCTTGCAGCTGACTGCCTTCAGGTTTTAAGTGATTTACTTAAATTTGGGTTGATTTTTAAACGTCCCATCATGCAGATATTTACAACCCGGTCCCAAAACTCTGCCACAGGAATCGCGGCATATCACTTCATCACACTTCTGGCTTCCACCCCACGTCAAACCAGGTTTCTGACGTATACGCACAAATATCCTTTATCAACTCTTTCGTGCTGTTCTCAGGGACTTGACTGCATACCAGGGCTTTTCAAACGCTACATTTACAGATGTATTGGCCGTGGCTGCAGAGAGGTTTTTGTAGTTGAGGAAATATAATAGACTTCTGGTTCACATGAGTGTTTCCAGATGCGGTGGCGAATCGGGTGAACCGAGGGGTCCACAACGCAGGAATCACGGTGTCTTGACAAGCGGCGCATCAATGTCGAACCAACGTGGCGAATGCCACGGGAGCGTTTTACTTTTCACAATTTGCAACAGTATCCGAGGTTTCTCTTCAGCCGAGGCAGGTTTCCTGGTGGAGTGCCTCGTTGTTGTCAGGTACTGACACTCGAGGACATTCAGCCATGGGTTTTCATATTTTAATAATTGTCCTATTACACGTTGATTGGAGCCTGAAGCAGGTGAAGGACCACAGGAGTGGTTTTGTTACTGCAGCTCTGAGATTCGAGTGTATGGATGTTTAAATATATAGCAAATGCTGAAGAATAAAGATGGAAAAAAGAGAGTAAAGGAGTGGAGAGACACATAATGGGGGTAGATGTCTAACCAGGTGCCCTGCAAGATGTCATCAAACAGTGATCATCATTCCCACTGATGGTTTTAAAAGGCTGATCACACCCAGCTGGTCCTAATTTTATGTCGAGAAGTAAATATTTAGAGATTTTAACTGGATTTTTTATCCATCTACAGATGTTTGGGGCTTAACTCACAACGACTAACCTGAGGGCAGCTAGTGTTTCAGTCGAGCAGCTTACCTGCCTCTGGAGTTGAGATGTTTACTGGTTTAGTGTTGGTGCTTAGCACTGTTGCCTGGCAGCAGGAAGGTTCCTGGTCTGAATCCCGGCATGTTCCCCTCATGCTTGGTTTTCCCAGGGTACTTGGGTTTCCTCCTGTGGTCCAAAACCTGCTTATTAGGCTAATTGGTGATTCTAAATGGCCCATTGGAGTAATTGTGAGTGTTTTATCCTGAGATGAACCAATAACCTGACCAGGTTGCTCGAGGGGAGGCGGTGGGCGATGGATGGATGGATGGATGGATGGATGGATTGATTGATTGAGAAATACTAGATGGATGGATTTTAAACAATCAACTCCTGTTTGGCAGCATTTTCTCGTGTCTAGCATTTGTTTTGTTGATAAAACGAGTGCAGAGGCCAGATAAAGTCCCAGACTGGTCACGTTGCTGTCCAACGGCGAGGTGCATCTTCAGGACTCCACAGTACAACACATTTAGTCACGTGAGGCGAATGGCGTAGCTTGAAACGAGGCATCTGGACCTGGTTTTCTTTTTGTTTTTCTGTCCTGAAAGATTTGTCGGAACACAACAGTTTGTTGATTTTGGAAGTCGTGTAGTCTGAATCTTTCACGAAGGGTCGTCGCCGTTTCATTTAACTTTTGAAATTCGTCAAACATTCTCAGTTTGAAACGGTTCAGAACGGCAGCGCTGGCCGCCCCGGTACCTGCGCCTTATCTCCCTCGTCTGCTGCCAGTTGTTTCTGCAGGCTTGCATCCAAATCATTCCTTTCATCTTCACTCGCTGTCCTAACACGGGACCCAGAACCCTCCTGAGAAATTAAACGCCGCCCGCCCCTCTAGGTTTCTATTCGTTTACACTTGCGTCTCACGTTAATCCCAAATGACATTTCTTTTTCCTCTTAGAAATTGTTTCTGCTTGTAAATATTGCCCACATTAAACTCCAGGTCTTTCCCTTCAGATTAACCTGACAGTTTTGTTTTTGTCATATTTTGCAGCATCAACAATAAACTGCAGCAGCCGGAAGCAGCATCAGGGGTGTTGGAATATGCCATGAAACATTTTGGTGAACTGGTGAGTGCCCCCCCCCCCCCTTCTGTTTGTTTGTTTGGCCCACAGCCACTAAAAGAAAATGGTATCCGATGTTGTTCTCAAACATTTTTTGTTAAAGATGGTTTACTGCCAAGAGGGCTCCTGGAAAAAAACAAAAACAAACAAAAGGCTGTTTTCTTTGCCTCTTCAGCTTTGCTGATTCCATCCGTTAAGGTCCACTTTAAACAGGATGTTAGTACTTACTAGCAAACAGCAGTGTTTGATGGGTTGGTTTTCCACTAATAACTGAAGTAAAAGGTCACGAAGGCTCAGATCCGTACATTTCCCCGTAGATCGGTTGCCTCAACATGCTCTCAGTGGGCTGCACGGTGCACGGTTCTCCATCTGCCTGCCGTCCCTCGGAGGGCATCCTCTCCTGATCTTTATATCTGGACTTGGGGATGATGGTTATTTGAGCTTCTTTGGTCTTTCACATGCTGCACATGAAGAACATGTGTGTTCTTCGTGTGCAACATGTGGCAACGCCGTCTGGTACGCTGATCAGAAGTCGAAGGCCAGAAGGAGAATTATGGTCCGACTGTTTAATTGGGAGGACGTTTTGCAAACCTTTAACCTGTTTGGACTGCATATTCTTATAATCTTTCTCTGGATGCCTGGATCCATTTAGTAATTATATACAAACGTGATGGCTCGCAGGTTGAAATGTCTTTCTTTCTTGTTGATTGTTATGGTTTATGAGGCCGTTATGGGACCCTAGGGTGAATGTAGCAGACCGGTTAGATGTGTCGTAATCTAAATATTTTTGTCTCTAGATTTCTTCTGTCCACACTCTGGTCGTCCATTACCGCAGAAATGTTGGGCATATTTTATGTTGGGTTTTTTTTTTCAAGATTTTGTGGCTCTAAGTGGCCTTTATTCAAAGTGTAGACAAGAAAGGGGTATAGAGAGGGAATGGGGACGACATGCAGCAAAGGACTGCAGGCCGGGACTCGAACCTGCGACCGCTACAGGAGGACTGTAGCCTCAGTACATGGGCCGCTTGCTTAACCACTGTCCCACCCAGCGGCCCATATTTTATGTAAAAGTCCTCTGGTAGCATTTAAATCTTTCTAATGAGTCTACAAGTTGTTTTTATTAGTAAAATCTCCCCTAATGGGAGAAAAACCTTAAATCCAATAAATGGCAGGGAAAAACTCCCCTTTAGGAGGGAAGAAACCTTTGAAAAACTAGGAGCTTTATGTCCACATGACTGATACGTGGTTAGTTGATGTACTACAGAGACAACAATGTAAACAGGTGTAGACAGCAGACACTGAGGTGGTCAGAGGGGGGGACTGCAGGTCAGTATGCAGCTCCTGAGGCTCTGGCCTGCAAACATGAACATAAGAGAAAAGGAGGGGGCAGACCAACACAATAAACTACAAGAACAATGTAGAACAGTGATGGTGATGAGATACTTCTAATTAATAACTGAGGGTTGATCTGAAGAAAGGAAAGAGAAGGGGGGTGATGGGCACCGCTCAGTGGATCATGTTGGTGTCCCCCTGCAGTGTAGCTCTATAGCAGCATACTGCATACTACCACTGGCCCTAACACCCTAGAGTTTACACTAACTAGACTAGAGGCTTTACTAAACAAACGCTTCAAGTTTTTTTTTAAAGGCGGAGGTTAGGAAGGGTTGGGCGATATTTTACCGTTCACGATAAACCGTCATAAAAATTCCCCACGGTAAGAATTTGTCATCTCACGATAAAAACGATAAATTGAGGAAATGAGAAAGAAAGAAAGAAAGAAAGAAAGAAAGAAAGAAAGAAAGAAAGAAAGAAAGAAAGAAAGAAAGAAAGAGAAAGAAAGAAAGAAAGAAAGAAAGAAAGAAAGAAAGAAAGATTCCCTTTGATGACACTTTTTGTATTGGTATTTTTTTTATCGTCATTTTTATCTTTATCGGGATAAATGCCAGAAATTATCGTGATAAATGTTTTAGTCCGTACCGCCCATCCCTAGCGGAGGTGGCGTTAGCCTCCTTAACCCAAACTAGAAGTTGGTTCCAGAGTAATGGTGTCTGATAACAGAAGGCCCGCCCTTCAAATCTACATTTGGATGGATGGATGGATGGATGGATGGATGGATGGATGGATGGATACTTTATTAATCCTGAAGGAAATGTAGGGATATTCTAGGAACTACAAGTACATCTGGTGATGATCTGGTGGAGAACCAGCAGAAACGCCTATCAGGAGCTGCTTGCCTATGGAAGATGGCGGACCTTACGGTTTCTGCTCAAAGCTGCGATGAACCAAAACCCAAAGATGGTAAACAGGAACAGAACATCCCATTGAAAGTCAGGAGAGAGCATGGGGTTGCAGCCTTTTGTTTCTTCAAGACAGCTTCTTCAAAACATTGAAGTGTTTTTATTACTAAATGTCCAAAGTCTGACCCAGAATCTCATGGAATGAGCCGTGGGCTGAAACTGTGCTTTGCTTCCTGCCAGCTTTAGCAGCTGCTAACGCCAAGCTCGACTCGAGAATCTGGTATTGTTGAAAGTGACAAAAAATATTTAACACTGTCGAACCTTTAGTTCATTTAGTTCTTCTCCTTCCTGGGAATCACTCTACGGTTCAGGTGGAGGAGACGGGCCGTGTCCGTGTCATCTGCTAATGAGTGCAGGAGTCGACCCATTTACCAAATCCGGGGAAAGATTCAGTCATACGCAGGAAATCTTAAGGCCATGAACCCTTCCGTATAAAAATTCAGGAACCGGTTTAGAAACTGTTGGAACGACGGACCTGGATCTGAAATATCCAGGACAAAGAAATTCCACATTGATTACATAAGCTGACAGGAGCCTTTTGTTTTCGTGAACTGTCTCCATTTCTTTCACCAAGATGACTCCATCCAGTAACTGGATCCATTAAGGTAATCGCTTCATTTTCTTAACCTGCTGGAAAAGAGATATGACTGCACACTTCGCTTTATAGCTCTTCCTGTTAAATCACAGTTGCCATAAGTTTAACTTTTAGGATACTCCAGGTACGGTAGTCCAGCTGGAATCACCTGAGCGTAATGTTTCCTGAAAGTTCTTTCAGAAGTTCCCAATAACGACAACTCCTTTCTTCCACATTTGTGAACAACATTTATGATTTCTCTTTAAAAGCATCATAAAATACTCCATAAATGTAGTTCCACTGTGCTCTTGGTTCACTTGTGTTTGTGCGGTAACACTTTGGAAAGCGCTACATTGGGAGGATGAGAGGTTTTCCTGTTTAGCGCGCCGGTCCGTAGGCATCAGCGGAGCCGAGCAGGACGGACTCTGGTTAGTCTCTGGTTGATGGTTTGCTAAATGCGGTCGTGGGGTCATGGAGGCGACACCCTCCGTCACCTCTAATGTTTATGAATCAGGTATTAAATGATGTAGATAAGAAGAATAGCATGGGAAATAGTTACAGTTATGTGATTGAAGAGTTTGTAGAAACACATTTAGCAGCAATAACTTGTATTGTATAACTTGTTTTTCAGACCTTGTTCTGCCTCTGGAGCCTTCAGATAGACGCAAAACCAACCAAGTTCACTTAAGACTTAAGATTTCTAAATTAAAATCCGCACCCTCACAACAGGCATCTTATGAACAATAACTCATTTTATGTGTTATTTTCTTCCTTTCATCAAAACAATTACATCATGTAATCAAATTGGCATTTAAAGGATTAATATGAATCCAATGAATCAATATTTTCTGGTTTTGATTAGGTCTTAAGTTGATCTAAGGACTTGAACAAGAAAATGGGGAGAAATATAAATCTTTTTAATGTTTTTATTAGCAGTTTCTTTTCAGTAGAGGAGGTTTTTTATTTCCCCTCTAATGACCTTAAAGGGCTGTAAATTTGTTCCCGGGGTTTTGATGACCTTTTAAGGAAAACGGAAATTTGAATTTCAAAGATTTTCATGAGAAAAGGACATTCTTTACAAAAAGAAAATAAGACATAAAACTCAACCAAAACAAGGCCAAAAATTGAGGGAAATATTACTTGAAAGGACAAAAAAACATCTAATAACCTGCAAAGGTTAGATCAACTTACAACGCAGGAGTATTTCTTTTTTTCCATCTTACTGATGTGCACAATGTGGACATAAAGATCATGAAAGTATGATTTTAATGTCTTTCCTTTTTTAATGATTGTAACACCTTTGGTCAGGTTTGACAGCACCCGTCATTACGTCCTCCTTTTTCCTATCATGTTAAATATTCCCCTTTTGAATCTTTTTTTGTCTTTTCTTTTAGGAAATCCAAGCCACCTGGTATGAGAAGCTGCATGAGTGGGAGGATGCCCTGGTGGCGTACGACAAGAAGATCGACATGAACAAAGAGGATCCAGAGCTCATTCTCGGCAGGATGCGCTGCTTGGAGGCCCTGGGAGAATGGTTTGTTATTAGCCATAACACAATTTAATGTTTAGCTTTATAAACACATTATGCCCCATGACTAGAAATCATATTGCTGTCTTCATATTCATTTTTGGTGAAGAGTTTGAGGTTCTGCAGGTTTTTCCGCTCCGCTTGCCCTACGCCAGTGCTGTATGATTATAATAGGTTCTGATATTCGGTCTCTCGTCTGCTTCCTCTGAGTCGGTTGAAGCTATTTTTTTTACTGGAAAATGCATGAACGGACATCCAGAACCAAACCTTCCCACAGCTGTCACTCAACTTCAGAGCCACCGCCCACTCTCAAAGAACATTGAAAGGGGAAAAAAGGAAGTCACAAGACGAACCAAGCATCTGAAAAATATCGCCGATGAGCCAGTGATGCAAACCAGATGCTAATTTGCTTATGTAACGTGCTGCTGTCATTGTGTCCTTCGTGTCCACGCTGATTCGCTTCAGAAGAACATTCAGTCATCATTTTACAAGCAAATATTCCAGCTGAAGTGGAACTTTGCGTGTGGAAAGGTAGCGCTGGGAGATGATATAACCGCAGACCGGGTCACCGGAGTTACCGGAGACGACGCGCTGCCACACGCTGATGTTTTACAGATCTGCCCTGTATTGATCCAAAACCACGGTTAAAGTGCAGCTCGTGTTTTTAAGAGTGGAACTACACGAATGAACGGATTAACTTTCTCACGGGGATGTTATTTATGGCCTTTGAAAATTTATAACCGCCCTTAATTAATGCCTCTCTCTTAAGTCCACGAAATGGGTTTTGATCGCCCTTCCAGCCAGATGACGACTTCAGCTTTTCTTGGTTAAGGATCCTGGTGGATTCTGGTTAACGCGCATTTAACATCATCAGAGCTGCTTTTATTTATTTATTCATTTATTTTTAACTTGTTGCTTTCATGTTGTGCAGATGGAAAAAGACTTCAGCGACCCTCATCCGGCCTTTTCTCTGTCCGCGTCTCCTCTTATTCTCTTCCTTGGCTCGCTCCGACATCCTGCCTTTTAAAACAAGAATTGGCTTTGATTTCCACTCCGAAACGCATTGATTTTTTTCTTTTTTTCTTTTTTTTTGTTAATGAACAATTAGTCTCGGGTAGACGGAGTTGTCCCCTATGGAAAACATCCATCTGCTTCCCAGCGTCCTCGATCATATCATTCTGCCGTGATATGGTAAACATACAGTATTCATGATGTTCATCAGTGAAAACAAATGAATAAACAAACACTGGCAGATGTCGCAGGAACATGGTCTTATCTGCAGTCAGTTTGCTTCCCATCTTCGGCCAAAACTGCTTTGCTTCTCTTGGGAGTTGGTATTATGTGGATCAGGAAAAATGCACTTCATGAATTGTTAATAGTACACGGACCAGGAATGGGTCGTTTTGGTGTGTGAGGGTTTTCATTGCACCATTTTATGTGTAAATCTTTTCAGACTGTGTAATTGAGCTGCACTCTTGATGGCGATTATTATTTGTACCTCCTGTGTTTCTCGTTATCAGTCTGTGATTCAATACTGCAACGTACTCATTAATAATATCTGCACCTAATTAGCTGATCAACGCCACCGACATCAGTTTCTCATTAACCGAGGTTCATTCTGTGCGCCGAGAGGTTTAGCCAATGTAATTTCCATGAAGATGGTGCTTTTTTTCTCCAGCATCTGAAGTAAGTGGTTAATGTTTTGCAGGGGCCAGCTGCACCAGCAGTGCTGTGAAGAGTGGACGCTGGTGAGTGAAGAAACCCAGGCCAAGATGGCTCGCATGGCTGCCGCAGCTGCCTGGGGTCTAGGTAACCGCCTCTGCACCTCACTTGAGTCCAGGAATTATCAATAAAAGAAACCAAACTATCAATTAAAAGGAACTTTCTGGAGTTGAAACATCCCATGGTCCATGATTTTTGATGCTGAGGAGTGTAAATCTTAGTTAGGGACTCAAACTATGTGAATTGAAGAGAAAACAGAATAAGTATTTGCAAAAAAATAGCAACTAGTGATAGCAGTTGGGGCTAGTGGAGCTTCATCAAAATAGATGTCTGTTTAAGCTTCTGACAAGACTCAAAAATGTGACGTTTGGATCGAGTCCATAAAGAGAAACCAGGTGTATAACAAGTTGATAAAAAGCAAATCGCCATTGTCCAAGGAGATCGCCTCTCATCACCCCCACTTTCATGAAACTACATCAGTACTGAGATAGTTATGAAAAATAGTCAGTTATTAGAAGTAGTAGACCCAACAGCTCTCCTCCTTGTATGTAGTATCCATCCATCCATCCATCCATCCATCCATCCATCCATCCATCCATCCATCCATCCATCCATCCATCCATCCCTCCATCCATCCATCCATCCATCCATCCATCCATCCATCCATCTTCCCAGTTTAGGTTGTAGGGCCCGTTGCTCAGGGTAGAAACATGGACCGACTGGTAAATCGAGAGTTTCGCCTTTCGGCTCAGCTCCTGCATCTCTGCAGATGCCGCACCAATCCGCCTATCGATCTCCCGCTCCTCTCTTCCCTCACTCGTAAACGAGACCCAGAGATAGTTGAACTCCTCCACTTCGGGCAGTATCCGATTCCCGACCCGCAGAGGTCACTCCACCCTTTTCACACTGACGACCACGGTCTTGAACTTAGAGGTGCTGATTCTCATCCCAGCCACTTCACAGTTGGCTGCAACCGCTCCAGCAAGAGTTGAAGGTCTTGGCCTGATGAGGCCAACAGAACCACATCATCTGCAAAAAGCAGAGACCCAATTCTGAGGCCACCAGATCAGAACCCCTCCGATCCTTGGCTGCACCGAGAAATTCTGTCCATGACGGTAATGAACAGAATCGGCGATAAAGGACGGCCTTGGCAGAGTCCAACTCCCACAAGAGACGAGTCTGACTCACAGATGCGGACTAAACTCCGACACCGGTCGCAAAGGGACCGGACAGCCCATATAAGGGATTCAGGCACCCGGTACTCCCGGAGAACCGCCCATATGAGCCCTCCCCAGGTCCACAGAGCACATGTGGACAGGTTGGGAAACTCCCATGCCCCCTCCAGGAGCCTGATGAGGGTGTAGAGCTGCTCCACCGCCCCGGGGCCAGGACGAAAACCACACTGCTCCTCCACAATCCAAGGTTCGACTTTCCGGCGGACCATCCTCTCCTGATCCCTAAATAGACCCTACCAGGGATGCTGTGGAATGTGATCAGGACCACATCCCTCTGTCTCATTTCTTAAAGAGGGGGACCACCACCCCGATCTGCCAATCCAGAGGCGCCGTCCCCTGTGTCCACGCGATGTTGCACAGGCCCGTCAACCAAGACACCCCCGAAGGAACTGAGGGCGGATCTCATCCACCCCCTCGGCATTGAACTGTGCTTGAACTTCTCAACAACCTCGGTGACCTCAGGTGACCTGGTCCACCATCCGACGGCAGGTGGGGGAAGCAGTGCACTCCCAATACTGTGTAGAGGTAGTGTAGACTTGTAGAGTGGGCATGGAGCACTGCTGACCCCGACTAGGGACGCCGTGAGACGACTTTCCTTCCTCTGAGCAAGCGGAGCCTTCGACTTCCACAGACTTATGACGGGAGCTGATCTACTTGTACAAACAGCACTTTTTTATAAACAAAGTTAAAATTACCCCCAGGAACATGTCCAGACTGTCACTGAGTTGGAGTAACATTTTTAAAATAGCAACTGCCCCGGTGCTGCAATTAGTTGCCATTTATTGCAAACTTTTATCTTGTTTGTCTTTGATCCGCATCGTTTTGGTCCTTAATGAAAGTTTAGACTCTTTTCCATATAATAGACAGTTGTTTTAGTTGTGGGATGTTCCTTTAGAGAAAATGTCAGTAGTGAGCACATATATATATATATATATATATATATATATATATATATATATATATATATATATATATATATATATATATATATATATTAATTAACCAGATGTGCCTAAACTTGGATAAAAGCACTGGTAACGTTGCAGAAACGGCCTCCTGGTGTCAAGGCTTTGGCTCTCCAGTCGCAGTCATAAAAACTGAAAGCTTAAATGGCACTTGACCAGCAGGCGTGTCCATCTGAAGATGTTTGAAAGGCAAATGTTTTACATTGCAGTTATTTATATTTAAAGTGAAGGAATGAAGTGTGATGCTAAGCAGTTATGATGATCTGTTAATCTGAGTGATTCAGAGGGCAGCAGAGCAGCCGCGGCTGAAGTGAATCACCATCCTCTGATTTCTGTTTTCCTTTTCGTTTCTGCAGGACACTGGGACAGCATGGAGGAGTACACGTGCATGATCCCGAGAGACACGCACGACGGGGCTTTTTATAGGGCGGTGCTAGCGCTGCATCAGGACCTATTCTCGTTGGCCCAGCAGGTGGGTCACATCGCCGCTCAGCGATGTTTCCAGGGTTTAAGATGCATAAAGACGAGCTTTGCAGGAACTGACCCAGAGCCGTAGCGTCTGGAGTTCTTCTTGGTTTTTGCAGTATTTTACAAAACAAATTAAAATCCCTCAAGGCCGAGATTATAAAGCCGCATAAAAAGGCTTCGCTGCCAAAAGAACGGATCAAATTCCCCCATCAGCCCTGTTTCCACTAAAACTAATGAAATGTTTTGTTTATTTTTATTTTTCCTTTTACAATCTGGATCTCTCTTGGTGTGGAAAGGTTATGTAACTGAAAACTGTAAATCATCACAGCACTTAGCCTGTGCCCCCCCTGCGTGCCTTTCGACAAGGTCTGGCGGGCCATCGGGTCGTGTTTTCCTCATCTGGTTTGAGATGAGCTCGTGTTCCTGGGAGCTGGATCTCTCCGAGTTTGATACCGACGCGTCCAACTCGGACGAGCTTCAGTGCCGACCGCGGCGAACACCTGCTCGTCCCATTCGCCCTGTACTCATTCTTACAGCGCGAAGCCCTGGCGACTCTCTCCCCCCCCCCGTTCCCGTCTCGGTCCCCGCTCGGTCTCTAATTTAGAGATTAGATCCAGGTGCGGCCCGAAGCCTTCTGCATCTCCTGAACGCGACGGGCAGACATGTATGAAAGGGGGAATGAGAAGCAGATGCGGCGTGGGTTCGAGCTTAAATGTCAACAAGGGCTCAGTCTAGTTTTTCGGATGTGGTTAGTAATCCTCGCTCGTAAGCCCTTGTGATTCCACCGGGTTGCTCTCCTCTTTCCTCGAGACCCCCCCAACAACCAGGCGTGTGCTCCGCCAGCTTTGGCGCACGTCTGTGTGAAAGTTCCCATGTTGCTTTGCTTAACACGTCCCAGTGTTCGTCCTGTTCCTCTGGAGGTGTACAAACACGTCTTTCCTCCTGTCGCCAAAGACACCAGCCGCGCACAAGATGTGTGCTAATATTTGTAAATCGTTTCACATATGTTTATTGGGAAACCAGTCAATAACCAGTGGCATGGAGAGTCGGCAATCATGTTTCCTTTTTTACAGAAGGAATAAATAAATAAAATAATAATAGTTCCACAAACACAATCCCTGACATATGACAGTGAGACAAAAACAAACAAATAATAACAAATACCAAAATCAAACCCAAACAAACAAGAAAACAAAACAGAACAACAATACATAGACTCTCACCCCTCATACCCCATATCCCTCCCTCCCTAGGAGAACATTAAACTAGGGTTTCAGTCAGATTCCTTTTCGAGATGAGAGATCAGAGGTTGCCAAATTCCGTAAAAGTCCTTCAACTTATCTTTCAGAATAAATCTTATTCTTTCCAAATGTAAGGTGTCCGTCAAGTCTGTCAACCAATGCTTGAAAGAGGGCACGTCTTTCTTTTTCCAGTTTAACAAGATCAGTTTCTTTGATGACATGATACCATATGCCAGAAGACGCTGCTGTGCAATAGTTAGTTTACTTATCTCATCAGATGTTCCCAGGATTATTAAGATAGGCTCTGGTTCTATTTGGACCTCCAAAATTACAGAAAAAAAATATGAAATATTTCATACCAGTAGTCTTGAATTTTGTGGCAGAGAGCACAGCTATGTAATAGGGCTGGGCGATATGGACCAAAAGTCATATCTCGATATTTTCTAGCTGAATGGCGATACTTGATATATATATCCATATTTTTTCCGTGACATAATTGGGGTTTCCCCCAAAGCATTGTAGCATAGCAGCTTAATTTTTTCTGAGGCAAACCCTTAAAAAAACAGTCAGTTTTAATACAAAGCCTCGTGCCAAATGTCACACAGGTTCCTTTATTAACAGAGATCTGCACAATATCAAAATGTATAAAACAAATGAAATAAAAATAAACTGCCTGCATATATAGAATAAAAATGCTTCTTGAATAAAATAAAACAAATATCCCTTTCCTGCATAACAATTAAATTAAAATACACTGTGCAATTAATACAATGTAGACAGTAACAGGCAGACTTTTCCACTGAGGTTGACAGTTGTGCAAATAACAAAACATTTGTGCAAATCTCAAATAAAACATTCAAGTCAATTTGTCACAAAATAAGCTATATCAAAAAAAAAAAAGCTATATCGATATAAACGATATTGTCTCGTACCATATCGCGTTTGAAAATATATCGATATATATTAAAATCTCGATATATCGCCCAGCCCTACTATGTAATAAGGTACTGTAGCTTCCACAGACCTTTCTCACACAAGGGTGAGACTTCAGGAAATAATATTAGTAAATCATCCCCTTCTTGTCTTCTCCCGTGCTCCCTACAGAAGTTCGGGCCCTGAGCCGGGTTTCTGTGCCATCTCTAGAGCGATATCTCTGGACCCCGAACCTACGGAGATAAGTGCAGCGTTTACGTAATAGAGCGGCAGATTGGGTTGCCTCGCCGTCTGTGCTCCAAGAAGCCAGACACTGCATTTATCAGGAGTCGTCTGGACTGCACATTTCCAAGTGAGGCCCGGGCATGGTAATTCAGGAGTAAACAGAGCTGTAACTGCTTGGAGACTGCAAAGAAGCTGCCTCATTGTCACCTCGTAGCGGGCGCCCTCCCCCTCGCCCGGCTCCCGCTGTGCGTGCTTCGCTTCAGGAGGTGTTCCGACACGCCGTCCCTCCTTTTCCCTCCCCGTGAAAATAATAATAGGTGGGGAGTCGTTCTGAAACAGCTGTGCCGTGGCCCTCGCAGAGCTTCCTCAGTCATTCTCCTTCATTTTACCATCCCGCTAATAACAGCCCCCCCCCCTCCGTTGGCTGAAGGAGCGCGAGAAATCAGCAGACTTTTCCGCCATAATCCCCGTGACCTCGTTTGGCCCCCTTTTTAACTACTCGGTATCAGCTCCGTCTATCGGTTATTATTTTTCCGCCCCTCCGGGTTCTCGCCGATGATGGAATGTCTGCAGCATCCACGAAAGCCGAGAAGTGTCATTCTGGCAGGAAAAGCCGGAGAACTGGAATCTTTCAAGTGACTCAGGAGCGTACAGTGATGGACTCAAAAACAGGAAGGTTGTTTAATTAAAAAAAAAAAAAAAAAGCCGCAACAAAAACACATATTGAAAACACGAGTGGACAGTCTGCGACCTTGTCGAGGTGTTTTGGAAAGAGTTTGTCGTCTTCTTGGCGGGAACATCGCCTGACAGCTGCCATTATGAATTCCTCCTTGTCGCCCTTCCCTTTCTCTCTCTCTCTCTCTTGTTTTTCTCACGTGTATAAAACGATTTAAGAATGTTTTCTAAAGTTCACTCAGCATCCAAAACCATGGTTATATAACCTCTCCCAGTGTTGCCCTCTCAACACATTTTATTTTCCTCTCCTCGTAAAACATTTGGCCTCAAATAATGATGTAAAACAAACAGACACTGTAGTTCTGGTTTCACAGATGTCACTGTTGGCTGCTCCGGAGTCAGGAGGGCGTGAGCGGCGACGGCTAACATGCCCTCGTCCGTTCGTACAAAGTCTTCTCTTCTCGGGCGCAAGTCCAAACTCTGCTGGTTCTGATCAAGTGTTCTGCTCTCGGGGAGCCGTGACCCTGCGCGACGCCACTTTCTGCCCTCAGACTGAATAACTGATTAAAGGCTGCGCTGAGGAAATGCCACCCTTGTTGTTTGTTTGCTTTGCTTTTGAGTTAAAAACGTGTGGTTTTGGTGGTTCCGTTTGAAATCAGCGCACCACTCGTGCTTGCTTTAAATGAAAAGGTCCAAGAGTAATGATCAGGCAGTAAATGTTGTCTTTTTTTTTTTTTACTTTATTTTTATTGAAGAACACACAGACATTCCTTGACAACATAACAGAATATATATGAAGGCGTTAAAGACAGTAACAAAATGGGGCCAGTGGGGTCTAGAAAGTTGGATAAAACTGATAAATGAAAAATAACAAATAAATTGACAGTTGAGACACCCTGCGTACCCCGGATTCTCCTCAGTTGGAAAGGTACTTTGCAATAGGTAGCCATCTCGTCACAAAAACATCAGACCTTAATTGTAATCTAAATGTTGTCTTTTGTAGTGTATCGACAAAGCAAGAGACCTCCTGGATGCTGAGCTGACGGCCATGGCAGGAGAGAGCTACAGTCGAGCCTATGGGGTGAGTTTTGAGTTTTTATTTCGGTTCATTTGGATACAACATAATACAACATAAAAAAAAAAAAAAAAAAAAAAAGGTCCAATATATTAAATGGCACCGAAAAGGTATAGGCTGAAGCCAAGGCTTATTATGCCTACCCTTTTATGAACTTCGACTCAGGAGGTTTTATACAAAACAAAACTAATAGTTTGGGTTCAAACATTGAAAAAGAATGGATATATTGGACAAGTAACAAGCAAACAAGCAAAGACAAAAAAAACTAAGCAAAAAACATACTATAAATTGCAAGGAGTGATACATTAAGTGGTTCTTGGCAAGAGACTGTACAGCACGGAGAGCAGAGGTTAAGAGTAGGGTGTGTAAAAAAAAAAAAAAAAAAAAAAATTTACTTACCAAGTGGCTTACAGGGCACCTGGTATGATGTGGTGCTGCTTCACCACACTCCTCGGCTAAACGGCCGCGGAGAGCGGTCGTGCAAACACTTGCTTCAATATGCTCCTATCATGGTATTTTTTATAATATTATCATATCAATGTTTTATATTTATTTAATATTTTATTTTTAAATGGAAGAAACTAAATCTAAACTTTTCCCAGCATTTTAATACAGAATCCATGTTTTTATATCCATACGATGGTTCAAATGAACATTTGCAAATAGAAAACACCACCGACTCTCCATCCTCCTATTTCCATCACAATTGACGTCAGAGGGACCACTTTTTTAAAAATCAGGACAAGTGTGAGATTCCTGGGGAGTAAAATGTATGAAACGTTCCCCGTGTCTATAGGACCACGTTCCAGACTCCAGCATCTCTCTACGCACATTTTAGACGACTAAAGACTTGAAACAGAGCAGCAGACGTGGGACAGGTTTACTGTGAAGGAGCATCTCCACATCCCAGATGTTGAACTGGTGGCTGCAGGTTTCAGTCCCAGCTGTTTAGCGAGAGAGAGAGCTCACTTGTGTTGCACGTCGTTGCGACTTCATCTGCTTGGCTGTTGCCAGGCAACAAAACCCAACTCGGCAGTGGATTCGTGATGATTTTTTGGAGGTTTCAGCCAAGCTTCACTTCCTGCAGAAATCCCTGCTCTGCAGCTGCTCACTAGCTTCAGTCACGCCCTCTTCCAGGTGTCATTTTAGTCCCTTATATCGACCTAAATAAATGAAAAGTAACTAACCCATCAAAATGGCTCAAGTATAGAAATGTGGAGGAAACGTTGCGGGTTGAAGGTGACTGAGCCACACCTGTGTGAGACTTTCATTGATAAGCGAATCGCTGCCTCCATGAGCCAGAACTTCCTGTTTACGACACAAAAATCTGATGCATTTCTGCTTCATACCCAAAATACTCACCATATAATAATACTTGGATATTTCCCCCCAGACTGTTCAGCCCCGCCTCGATGAGGAATATGAATTCCGTCCGTGTAGTAATAAGGACGTAAATAAATGTGTATTTTTGTGTCCTCCTCCAGGCCATGGTGTCCTGCCAGATGCTGTCGGAGCTGGAGGAAGTCATCCAGTACAAACTGGTGCCAGAGAGGAGGGACATCATCAGGGAAACATGGTGGGAGAGGCTTCAGGTAACGACGGCCCGCGATCTGTGGGCAAAGAAACACGTGTGCAGCCACACAGCCGATTTAAAGCAGATGTCGGAAAGGCTTTTACTAATGGAAACCGTCCACCGCGAGGGCTTCCAGAGGGACACACCAACTTATTAGTGACCAGGAGCCTCTCCGTTCCCATTATTTAACTTCTCGATATGACAGACGGCTATTTGCCGCCTGTGGGCGGAGTTATTTCCTGTTTGCATCATCGCCACTGAAACGGGTTCCTGTCGTGAAGCTGAACGAACCTGCAAAGTTCTTTTAATCTCAATTAAACTTCACCTAATACGTCTGAAAGCTCTTTTTAATTGTCGGCTAGTGTTTTCTTTTACAAATATATTAATACCGATTTGCGTGCGTCTGTCTCGACTATCATGTGAACCTGCACTCACATATGGCAGGTTTAAAAAACGGGACATTTGGTAGTAATAGTAGCCCCCAGGGTCTATAGCATACCTCTCTCAAGTGTTTTCACTCTTGTGAGTTTAACGAGTGGCTGCCTGTATTTTAAGAGAGTAGCAAAAGAATAATGTGCTTTTTTTGGGGGGGTGTTTTCCCCTCCAGGGTTGTCAGCGTATCGTGGAGGACTGGCAGAGGATCCTGATGGTGCGATCGCTGGTCATCAGCCCCCACGAGGACATGAGGACCTGGCTGAAGTACGCCAGCCTCTGCGGCAAGAGCGGACGCCTGGTCAGTCTGCATTTGTGCCTTCTCATGATTTAACCTTCATTTAAACATCCTCAGTCATCTACTCGGTTAAAGCAGGTCTGTTTCAATCCACCTTTGACTTTGCTGGTGTTGTAATTGATTGCAGAAGACAGCCTTGTATTTAGGCACACACGTCCAGGATACGGCAGCTAAACATGATGTCATGGAAAAAAGAGAGAGAGAGATAACTTTGACCACCAGGAAACACGGCAGGAAATGTGATGTTTAAGAGATTTTTGAAAAAAAAAAGCACCTTCTTGAACCATATGGTCGGAATTTGTTTCCTTTTAGTGCCCTTCTGGGCCTCGTCATGGCTGTTTGAGAAATTCAGACTTATTTATTCCTGTTTTTATAGATTTTAACTTTTATTTGACCTCCATTCAACGTTTTAATGTCCCTTTTTTGCTGATGTCGTCCTTCCAGGCACTTGCTCATAAGACCCTGGTGCTTCTTCTGGGCGTCGACCCGTCCAAGCAGCTCGACCACCCTCTGCCTATAACCCACCCACACGTCACGTACGCGTACATGAAGTACATGTGGAAAAGTGCCCGCAAGGTGAGACTAATCCATAATGTTTTCAGCGTGAGAAAGCTCAGACAGCTGTTTCAGGAGTGGGCGGACACCCCAGACTACCGGCTAAAAGAGGAAAAATGATGCATGTGGATCTGCTAATTGGCCACTCCTGGCAAATAAATCCAAACAAATGATCATGTTTCTAATAAATACTGGAAAAGTATCTGCTGGCCAAAGAAAAATCAGCAGTTGGAGGTTTGAACCAGGTTGTATAAACAATGTAATGGTGATTGGATGCTTTATTAACTGATACATGTCTGTAGTCGCCACCATAGGCCTGGAGGTAAATGTGTCTTCATCTGGTTTCATAACGGCACAACAATATCGGGACGCTACAGGTTAGCTAGGAATCAGAACTAGAACTTGTTTGTAAGCAGTTTAAGCCCTATATTTTACCAAAAAGTATAATTTTCTTTCTTCCTAAATTTGATTTGATTTGATTTTTTTGAAACAAAGAGCCCAACTGTGTGAACAATGAATCCTCACTGACATTCAGTAGGAGGCTTTAAAGGCAGGGTAAGGGATTTCTGGATGACAGCACACCTGTTGTGAAGTACCCCCCCCCCCGCCCCCCCAAGATAATCACTTATCCTACCTTTAACAGGTAGGATACGATACAGAGGCCTCCCTTGTCTTATGTATCGTTTATAATGAAACAGATTTTTCACTTTGTGGCGGGTCAGGACAGAAGTCAGCCCAGTTTAGCATGGAGGGTCTTTTTTTTTTGACAGATTCTGTAATTGGAGTTTTTTTGTCTTGCTGAAATACACAAGACCTTCACCGAAAAAGTCAGATTGCTCAAAAATCCTTATTTATGGTCCCTTTTGTGTACTTTTAGTTTTGAATATATTCTTTAAATGAGTTTAGTTGATGTTTACGACCAACATACCGGTAGTTATAACACACACACAGATTCACAAATATCCTCCTAATGTTTCACAAACGCCTGGCTGTTGACACCCTCACAGAGACGAAATATAATAAAGACACAATCAATTTCTTCAGTATGACAGCGTAGTCGCTGATTACACTTGGACATGGGAGCTCTGTTATTGAGTACAAATAAATCCCACAATGCTCTCTCCCCCACTGTGGATTTCCCCCCGTGAGTTCAGCAACGCTGATACGAACAAGAACCAGCCTGGATGTGAGCATCTCATATCTGGCAGCACCAAACCTGTTTTTCCAGCTGCAGAATACCGACCAAATTGAACAAGAAAACAAAACAAAAAAAAAAAAAAGTCAAGCGCAAAGTCCGGTAAACAATTTAGTGCTGTCTGTTCTTTGTTTTATAGCAGGCTAATTTGATGGCGGTTCAAACGCCACGGGCAGAGAAACATATTCCCTCCGCTGCACCATGTCTTTACCAGATGTCGGCAAACGTGTCGTTTCTCCGCAGATCGATGCCTTCCAGCACATGCAGCACTTTGTTTCGGGGGTGCAGCAGCAAGCGCAGCACGCCATCGCCGCCGAGGATCATCAGCGCAAGCAGGAGCTCCACAAGCTGATGGCCAGGTCTGATTCGCTTTTGCCCGGCTTTGCACGGTCTGGTCCGAACACGGGCTGTTGTGTTCACACATTTGGGGGGAGGAGAGGGAAACAAAATGAAGTTGTTTGTAGCTTCTCTTTGAAAGTTATTTTACTACATGTGAGCATTCGACAAGTACTTTTATATGTTTTGCCAGCCTCCAGCGCCGACTCTCGCGTGGCAGAGCAAACACAAAGCAGCACGTTGCAGTGAGGAATGAGCAGCATCGTATAATTTCTTCCCCCGCGCTGTAAACACGGAGGGTCATACGGAGTGCATTTGGCCTCTTTTCCATGAGAACGAGCCAGCGCTGCATCGCACCTTTTTACTAAGTCTCTCTCTTGAAAATAAGCAGATTCTCTGAATTCGCCAGCGCAGATCTCAGAGCGGCCCTGACGGCAGGAAGTGCAGTCACGCAAGCATCTTCTGGCGCGTCCGTTCCAGTCGGCGTTGCTCTCTTCGGTTGACAGTCGCGACAACTTTTCCGCCTCGCTGTTGGAAGAGATTCAGTGCGAAGGCTGTGGCGCAACTGCAGAGTTTGTTTTTTGTTCTTGTTTTCAACTTTGCATTCAAATAGCTCGCACATGTTTCCCAAAAATCCCGAAACAAGTTGTTTGCATCTTCTGTTTGGCCTTTTAGAGCATTTGAGGTCACGCAAAGCTCCACTCCTGCAGGCCCAACGTTAGCTGCTTCTCTGAGCTGAAAAAAGGGAGATTACTTAGGAGATAAACGATGTTCATATAGGTCAGGGGTAGGAAACCCTGGTCCTAGAGAGACATGTTTTAGATGTTTATCTGCTTCATCACTCCCTGATACAGAGGACTGTGTCATTAACAGACTTGTGCAGACCTGGATCAGAAGCTGATGACTGTTTTTTTTTTGTCAAATATATTTTATCAAAGAAAATATTTGAGCTTTAGGACATGAACGCAGTATACATTTTCTTTTAAGAAGAACAAAAAGAAAACAGAAAAGATAACATCACAACACATGATACACAGGAAAAAACCTCCCATCACATCCAACCTCCCTCCCACCTATTCTGCTCAGTACCTAGTGTGTAACAATACAGGTAGCAATGGAAAATAATCATTTTGATAAGAAACAGTGGAAAGTACTAGTAGTTTAGTTTAGTTTTAGTTTAGTTTATTTATTTCGGTCATGACATCACTAAAAAAAAAAGAATAAAATGACAAAAAGAAAAGTAATACACTGTTCAAAGAAAACATTACAAAAAATTTCCAATATACAAATACCATCTAGACCGAAAAAGGTGTAGGCTGAAGCAAAGCTTATTATTTGCCTACCCTCAAAAAGATTAATTAAAGTAATGAAATGACAACTAACTACAAAGAGTGTCCACTATGGGTTATTTTTTGGGTTATTCTTGTCAAATTGCGACTCTCTTTTATTCAAACAAAATCATTTTTTTTCAAGGTGAAGGGTGTTTGTCATTTCTGTGAGCCACAGCTTAAATGTAGGAACTTTGATGAAGTCTGTTAATAAGAATCAGGTGTGGTGATGCAAGGAGACTACTACTAAAACATGCAGGACTGCGGCTCTTTAGGACCAGGGTTGCCTACCCCTGATATTGGTGAAATACTGTTTAAAAAAAAGCGAGTGATGGGGCCTGGGATCAGACAGGTTTTAGCTCAAGAGTTTCATCTGGATGAAGGCACTGACACTCAGCGGGGCAGCGTTTCCTCCCGTCTCCTAAATCCAACACCGCCAGACACCAGAGTGACCACAGGAAGAAGGGTTTTTGCCTCTTCCACACGGGGACTCAGGCTGTGTGAGGAATGCGTGTCGGGGAAAACACCTGCACGGCGTCGGCCAGAACCGGCTCCAGACCTTCTCGCAGGCGTCCGTGAATGCAGGTCAGCTAACGCGGAGCACACCTGGCCTCTCCCAGCAGACCCTGACATTATCTCACTTATGCATTTTCTGGCCATGGAGAGCTCTGGGCTCCGACGCCTGACGTCCCCAGACTCCCTGCCGTGTTATAAAAACCAAATCTGTTAACAGATTTCACAAACAGATGCTCCGAACCCGAAAACTGTACTCGCGCATGGAGATGCAATCAAACGGAAGTTTATTGGAGGCGCTCCGGGTCGGCGCTGGTTTTTCGGTGTTGTGTGAGCTGCAACGTCTCCGGCCCCCGCCGGCGAAAGATCAGGTGTCGCCTCGCGCTCTAGGACGCCACGGAGCTCGACGGCGGATTAGGAGAGAGGAAATTGGGATTGGATAATTGAAAACCTCCACATGACTAAACCGTCAGCAAATAAATGCCCCGTCGGTAGTGATGCTCGTGCTTGTAAGTCTCGTGTCGTTATACGACTGCTTTTTTAGTAAACTGCCCTGGGATTTACGGCGGGCTGCTGGCAGCGTTTCACAGGGAATGACAACATAAGCATGCTTATAAACTTAAGTTGTGTGTGTGTGTGTGTGTGTGTGTGTGTGTGTGTGTGTGTGTGTGTGTGTGTGTGTGTGTGTGTGTGTGTGTGTGTGTGTGTGTGTGTGTGTGTGTGTGTGTGTGTGTGTGTGTGTGTGTGTGTGTGTGTGTGTGTGTGTGTGTGTGTGTGTGTGCGTGTGTGCGTGTGTGCGTGTGTGCGTGTGTGCGTGTGTGTGTGTGTGTGATTGGCTGTTCCTGCCTGTTATTATAGTCATAGAATTACTTTCCCAAACAGAACTGCTTTTAACGACATTGACCTCTGACCTCATTAACTTTTTAACGTCTACAAAAGTTTGACTTTCTTCAAACTATTTACGGAGCAAAGTTCCAGGGTTTATTTAAGCCTAATAATCAATGCTGCGTCACGTTTTAATGCAAATGAGGGCGAGCGAAGGCTTCGGTGTCTCTTCCTCGGACCCGAGTGTCCCGCCTGACGTGGTTTCTGCTTTTCTCTCCACGCAGATGTTTCCTGAAGCTGGGCGAGTGGCAGCTCAGCCTGCAGGGCATCAACGAGAGCACCATCCCCAAAGTTCTGCAGTATTACAGCAACTCCACCGAACACGACCGCAACTGGTACAAGGTCAGCCCCCCCCCTGCCGCCGCCTCCCTATCAACTCCCACCTTTCACCTCTGACTCCTCTGTGCTGTTTAAAAGCCCCGGCCGCAGTAAAGTCACCGGCTCCTGTTTTATTGCTCTTTAAGGAGAAATGTTGTAGCAGCCACGAGTCATGTCTGCACGGCTCATTTATTTTGCTTATTAGGCTGCTAAATTAATGGTCCCTCTCTGTCTGCTGGGACCATCTCTCCTTTCTCTTAACCACCCGTACCTGAGCTGCAGGCTACAAACGTCTCTATGCTCGCACGCTCGCGCAGCCACGCACCATCCATCTCCAGCAATTCCTCTCAGCTTCTTAATAGCCGGTTGCATAACAAAGCAAACATCAGGCTCCTGTGTTTGGCTCCCGAACCAAAGTGCCCTGGAAGATGTCCGTTCAATGGAAGCTGGAAAAATTGCATCATGAACGAATGTGGAAGTTATTTTACTTGACTGGCCGTTATGAAGCCGGTTTCAGCGAGTGGCTTTGCCGTTTGTTGTGCAGGCCTGGCACGCCTGGGCCGTGATGAACTTCGAGGCCGTGCTGCACTACAAGCACCAGAACCAGGGCCGCGACGAGAAGAAGAAGCTGCGGCACGCCAGCGGCGCCAGCGCCAACAGCGAGGCCAGCAACAGCGACAGCGAGGTGGACAGCACCGACCACAGTCCCGTGCCCTCGCCGGGCCAGAAGAAGTTCAACGAGGTGAGAGTCACCTTTAACCCTTTAGCTCCGGTTCAAGGAAGAAGTCAGTCTCCTCTCCTGACGTGCTGCCTCTCCTGTCCGTCTGCAGGACCTCTCCAAGACGCTGCTGCTGTACACCGTACCCGCCGTTCAGGGTTTCTTCCGCTCCATATCCCTCTCCAGAGGAAACAACCTGCAGGACACGCTGAGGTGAGTTCAGCCGCTGTGAACCCCAGCTAGCAGATTTGCCGTGAGTGTGAGAGGACCTCTAGTGGCCGCAGCGCAAAATCATCCAGGAGGAGATCCTGATTTTGTTCTGACTGTATTTTTATTTTAGGGTTCTGACTCTGTGGTTTGATTACGGTCACTGGCCCGAAGTGAACGAAGCCTTGGTGGAGGGCATCAAGACCATTCAGATAGACACGTGGCTGCAGGTAAACCACTCGCAAATGACGTGAGGGGACTCCTTCCAAAGGAAAGATGCTGAGAGAAGTTACAGTCCACATGAAGACAGTTTCCTTCCTCAGTTTTTGAAAGTTCTCTCTGTTCTTGTAGGTGATCCCTCAGCTCATAGCTCGCATCGACACCCCTCGGGCCCTGGTGGGCCGCCTCATCCACCAGCTGCTGACTGACATCGGCCGGTATCATCCGCAGGTATGTCTCCTCGCACCACCTCAGGGTTTTTTATTATTAACAGCAGAGCCAAACCTGACCTTCTACGGCAGTGTCTCACAACCTGGGGTCCGGGCCCCCCCTGGGGGGGGCGCCAGAGATCTCTGGGGGGGTGCGAAACTTTGTCTGCTTTGAGCTAGGGCTGGGCGATATGGACCAAAAGTCATATCTCGATATTTTCTAGCTAAATGGCGATACTCGATATATATCTCGATATTTTTTCTGTGCCTTAATTGGGGTTTCCCCCAAAGTTTTATAGCATAGCATCTATGTTAGCTTAATTTTTTTCTGAGGCAAACCCTTAAAAAAACCTTCAGTTTTAATACAAAGCCTCGTGCCAAATGTCACACAGGTACCTTTGTTAACAGAGGTCTGCACAATATCAAAATGTATAAAACAAATGAAATAAACTGCCTGCATATATAGAATAAAAATGCTTCTTGAATAAAATAAAACAAATATCCCTTTGCTGCATAACAATTAAATTAAAATACACTGTGCAATTAATACAATGTAGACAGTAACAGGCAGACTTTTCCACTGAGGTTGACAGTTGTGCAAATAACAAAACATTTGTGCAAATCTCAAATAAAACATTTGTCACAAAATAAGCTATATCAAAATCATTAAAAAAAAAAAAAAAAATTTTTTTTTTTTTTTTTTTTTTTTTTTAGAAATCGATATAAACGATATTGTCTCGTACCATATCGCGTTTGAAAATATATCGATATATATTAAAATCTCGATATATCGCCCAGCCCTACTTTGAGCATATGCAGTTGTAAAAATTATATTTGCGCATGTTAAATAAATAAAAAATCATAATAACACACCTAATGGAATACAGTAATCCAAGTCTGTAGCTATAAACCCACGTAGTATTTTAAAATGACCAAAATATATTTCTAGGTTATTTAGCAGGATAAAAACTTAATAACTTATTATATCATTATTCAACATTTAATCATACTTCTACTCCGACAGGCTGTTAAAGGAAAAATGTTAAACATTTTTGCTCTCATATTAAAAGAGACTTTTTTCAGAAATTATTTTATGTCCTTGCAATTATTTTCTGTGCGTATTTTATACATTGGTGACACAAAATGAAGGTGAGAAAGACAAAGTCATATGTATACAGGGTAAACCAAAGAGAAATGTATCACAAAAACATAATTACAGTTCATTTTTTCAATTAAAGATTTGTAACGAATCACTTTACTTACTTTTGGTGCTAGTACGTACGGGTCGGGGGGCCCGGCTGGTCTTAGACACAAGTAGGGAAGGAAACAAGGAAAAAAGGTTGGGAACCACTGCTCTACGGTACCTTGAAGCAAAGCCATGTGTCCTCAGCTCTGCCTCCACCTTTCAGGCTTTGATCTACCCACTAACCGTGGCCTCCAAGTCCACCACCACCGCCCGCCATAACGCCGCCAACAAGATCCTGAAGAACATGTGTGAACACTGCAACACTCTGGTCCAACAAGCCATGATGGTACGGATGAAATCCTTTACTACAACAGAATGTAACGGGACGGTTTCTTCAGGGCAGATGCATCCTTTGATTCATTTACGCTGTTTTAAGAGGAAGAAGAGGAGATAAATCGAACTTCTTTGTACTTTACATGTAAAATCCTCCATGAAGGCTTGGAGATGAATTGTGACATTAATATAACACCTTTTATCCCTCGCTTTTCCTCATCCAGGTGAGCGAGGAGCTGATCCGAGTGGCTATCCTGTGGCACGAGATGTGGCACGAAGGCCTCGAGGAAGCGTCCCGCCTTTACTTCGGTGAGCGCAACGTGAAGGGCATGTTCGCTGTGCTGGAACCGCTGCACGCCATGATGGAGCGCGGACCACAGACCCTCAAAGAGACCTCTTTCAACCAGGTTCGTGTCGTTTGTCATTTTTACAACAAACTAAGCTACGTGTTTTTAATACTGCACGCAAACCTACTGCAAGATAGAACAGAAGTGTGACCATGGAGCACCTCATTAAAGTGTTTGTTTTGCTCCATACTGCAGGCTTATGGCAGGGATTTGATGGAGGCTCAGGACTGGTGCAGGAAGTACATGCGCTCTGGGAATGTGAAGGATCTGACTCAAGCCTGGGATCTCTACTACCACGTGTTCAGACGCATCTCCAAGCAGCTGCCGCAGGTGAGTGAAGATATACTGTCATATATTTTATATCAAAAATGCATATATATATAATGCATATATATAATGCATATATATATATATATATATATATATATATATATATATTAGGGCTGCAGCTATCGAATATTTTAGTAATCGAGTATTCTACTGAAAGTTCCATCGATTAATCGAGTAATCGGATAAAACATATTTTTTTTTAGTTAAAAAGCAGTTATAAATATACATAAGATGTTAGATGTTAATTGACATCACTAAGACTTCATTCATTCATTATCTTACCCGCTTTATCCCTTGCGGGGTCACGGGGGTCTGCTGGAGCCTATCCCAGCTTATTTTAGGTGAGAGGCAGGGGTTACACCCTGGACAGGTCACCAGTCCATCACAGGGTCACTAAGACTAAATTATATAATACAGTAGGTTCACGGCTGTGCATTTAAAAACCCTGAACTTACACCAGTTGACCAAATTCACTGCCTTCACTCAAAAAACTAAGGATCTCACCAAGAAATGTTCTTATTTCTAACCTAAAAATGCCATTACACCTGATAAGCCACATAACTTAAAAGGTTAGGTGTTTTCCCCAGGTGTTTCAATTGAACTTTCATTTGTGTCAAGCACATTTTAAGTTCTAGTTAAGTTTTAAGTTAAAGTATAAGATTTTGAGTTTTGGCAGTGCAAATAAACGTATGAGACCTGCTGTATTGGAGCACATTAGGCACCAGTGCTGCTTGTTTTATCCATCAATGACTACAGAGATAAAATTGAAAACTACCCAGTTAGCTTCATTACATTTTTATTTTTCTGACATTTTCTGCCTTTTCTTTTAGTTAAAACTGTAGCGGGAACAGATGTTTAGAGGAAACTATATATGTACCGGGTTAGAGGGGGACATATAGGAGAACGGACCAGAAGAATATAGAGTGGATTGAAAATAAAGGTTAAGCACTGAGGTACACGTGTCTCCCGTCTGGGCCATTGCAGACTGCCTGAGCACATAGATATATAATATATATATCTATGCCTGAGCATGGAATGTTCCAAAAACCAAACATATCCTCCTCTTTCTTCTACCTTTACGTGCGCGGCGTCAGCGCGCTGTGCCGCATTAAATGTAGTCCGGGCGAAACACACTGCATTGAGCTGCAAAATTAAATGATTCCTCGAGGCAGAGAAATTTCCTCGATCATTTTTTGTAATCGAATTACTCGAATTATTCGAGGAATCGTTTCAGCCCTAATATATATGCTTTAGGTTGTTACCAACATGGTATTAACCATTAATATGTATGCAGACAAAAAAAAAAGATCCTGTCAGTTAAACAGCATTTTCTTGGTTCTTTTAATCTATTTAAAGCTGCTCTATGTATCAATACCCCTCAGAACCAGGATAATCTAAAGAAATTCTTGCTAGGCGCTGCCATAACACAACAAAGAGCACCTCTAGTGGGTGAAAGTGGGATTACAGGACATGCCGCACAGTCCCCTCTCAGTAGCATCGTATTGTCTGTGGCTCCTCAGTCGGCACAGCAAATCTAAATGCCACCTTGTGGTCAGAGGTGGTATTGCTTCACCAGAGAGACTAAATAACTTCCGCAGCCTTCACCAGGTAGAAATATGTACCTGCATGGACGATAAGGGTTTTTGCAAGTATTTCTGAGCTTGCGAAGACAGAAAATTCACATGTAGTATGTATATTTATATATTTTGTTCAGGTGCATAAATCTAAATGAGTGAATCTCATATTTGGAAACTAATGCAGTTGAAATGAATCCACTAAAAAGGCCTCTACTTCTGCATCCCTCTGTCCTCTTCGATCTCTTTTTTTTTAAATTCCATATTCAGATTTATTTCTGTGATGGTTAGGTCCAGCACGCTGTCTCTTAGTTTAGTCCTGTCAATGGGCTTGAAGAAGATAAGATTTGACAGTTATTTCCAGTATGACAGGATTAAAAAGAAAAAAGAAAATGAGAGGAATTAACTCCTCTTGATCTTTCGTCCGTGGATGAAGTCACTGAAGAATGACCGAGATTAATGTTGAAACGTGTCAGGATGTGATGAGACGGACTATTGATTGAGGTCCAAGGCGGATGGCAGTAAATCAGTGAAGAGCATCGTGCTTGTTTGCTAGTCAGTGGCCAGTTTTTGAATCAGTTTCATGATGAAACTTTGATATTGTCTCAGAAATAATGGTGATACATTATAATGGTTCTTCAGGTTACAGGTAAAGTTCCTCTGTGATTTCACTTTTATAGATGTGGTTTGGCCAAACTTTTAGCTTCTTACAAGTGTTGCTGCCACCGTTTCTCGCAGCTTTTCATACAGCTGACCTGTGGTGAAGAGCTGCTTTGTTTCATTTGGTTTAAATTGCTCGACGACTTCCAGATGAGATGTCAAAAAAACTTACAAAAACAGCTGTTTCCTCGTCTTCATAATGAGATTTCAGCATTTTCAGCAGCTTGGTCTTTCCTTTTCACCCCAAAGAGACCAATTGCATTAACACGACCAGTCGTAACAGTTCAACCACCTCTCTGATATCAAGCAGATCAATCTCAGGTCCGTCGGGGTTTTTGATGAAGGCCGTCTGAGAGGTCCCGCGGCGTCAGCTTGCTGGGATGTTAGCAGTAGATCCTTTGGGCCTCACAGATTTCTATGTGGATTAGATTTGCTTTTCCAACTCCGGTGATTATTATTTTTCCGAAGCTCCTGATTAGAAAGTGAATATTTCGGTTGGCAAGTGTCGAAGTAGATTCCCCCGTGAAAAGCTGGATTCAATTTTCCCCAGCAGACGAGCTGAGCAGCTGCTCGCTTCGCCCGCCAGAGGTTTCAGGGATTCAGGAGGTTTACTTTCATATTCGCCGTTAAAGTAGCGCAAAGCAACTTTTTATCATATTTTTTATTTCAACGGGTCCCCCTGTAGGCGCCGAGGGGAAATCATTTTTACAACGCTGTCCAGGGTCACTCTTGTTTGGTCTGTCTCATTTTAACCGTCCTGAGTTACATATTCCATAAAATGAAAATGAAACTCATATTTTAATATGAACTAAAGTGCTTTTTTTTTTAAAAAAGTTTTAAGACGATGATGCAATAAAATTCCCGCTTTTCTCTCTTTCCTTCGCATAAACAGCAACAACCTATTACCCGAACATAGTAAATAAAAAGATGTAAATGTAAACTTGAGAAAATGAAGCTGCAGGAGTGTAATAGCTGTAATAGCCTCTCTGAGGGAGTGTGTTGTCTCTGATCGGGTCGCGGGCTCCTCTTGACGACCTTGCCCGCGTAAATGTCCGGCGGCGAGAGGAAGCTTGCTCCACAGATGTGCGGTGCAGTTTTTATGACACACCGCATCGCCTTCCTCTACACAAACGGAGCAGGTGACGGCGCTGGCTCTCCACCCAGTTGGTTTCCCTGGACGAGCCGGTGTGCTGACGAGACGTCCTGCTCATCAAAAATTCATCACTGGTTGGAAACTAAGCTAACATAAGTTCATGGCAGGTGTTTCCGTGAAATTCACTGAACGTCCCAACAACCATTGGGGCTCCCTTCTTTTTACACAGTTAAAAAGGCTTTTTAAAGATCCCTGTAGACAGTGGCGTGACGACATGGCAATAGACACCGGTGCAAATATTTTTGTGCCCTTGCCCTAAACAAAAGTGCACGCCGCATTCACACACACGTGCACAGCCACTATAAAGAATTGCTATTGTTGCCGCGTAGGCTGACGCTGTGACCGGCCACACCCGCCTTGCAGAGCGGGGGGGTTTCCTCCAGGCCCCCCGGCGGCCGGTGAAGCGAAGGTAGTTTGCAAGCTTTCCTCTGGCAGGACGCTGGCTTCTTCCTCGGTTTCATTAAAAAAACTTATCTATTTTGTCATTTTTGCTTTAACATCATCCTGGCTCTTTTTTTTCTTTTCTCTTTTGTGCGTCACTTTTTTGTTTGGGCTTGCTAAACATGATGCTATGCTTTTTGTTGTCCATTTTCTTTTGTTAACTTTTTTTCTTCTTGCTGATGTGGCGTCATCTTGCACCTAACGTGACTGACTGGTAGCATATTAAGGAGATTGGACTATTTAATTAATAAAAACCAGTTGCACCGCTAATATTTACGCGCGTGCCGATAGAATAACAGCGTTTGTGTTCAAATACTCAAATCTATGTCAGCCTGTTAGCCTAAGCTAGGATGTTTGGATGAAGTCTCTATCACCGGCAGGTGAGCGCATCAAGGAAACTGTCCTCGTGGAGCTGACCCAGGTTAATTTCCTGGCTTCTGTCCCTTTGCTGTGTCCCTGCCTCTATTTCCTTTCCTGTCCTGTCCAGGCGGATGTCCCCTCTTCCTGGTCTGGTTCTGCCACAGGTTCCTTCCCGTTAACGGGGATGTTTTTTTTATTCCCACAGTCGCCTTGTGTTTGAGCCGAACTGGTTTTGGCCACATCTTGGTGCCATCTGTTGATTTTCTGAACAAGGCAGTTATCCTTTTAATTGGTTTTGTATTAATTGGGCTAATCTGGATTGAGTTGAATCGTCTTCTTTAAAGTACCTTCAGATGACATTTGTCTTGATTCAGCGTTGGATGTAAATAAAATAGTCTGATTACAACACACCTTCAAGAAGTCCAGTCCTTTCTGAACTCTCGTCAAGAGTTTTTTATTTTTATTTTGTGGATTTTGAGACCCGGTTCTGATGTATGATCCGAGGAACTGAAATGTTTTCACTTAAGCGTCTCCAAAGAAAATAGGGAGGCGCTTCAGTCAAATATGAGATGACTCGAGTCCGCCTCTGAGTCCCTCCACCTCCGTCCTGTAATCAGTCTCCACCTCCTGGGCGATCAGTCATGTGACTGTGGCGTCATCAGCAAATGTAATCACCCTCATGTTGTTCAGAGGAGCCCTACGGTCATGGGTAGGGAAGGTTTACAGCAGCTGTGTTGAGTATCATCACGATGCTCCACTTCATTCATGAACCTGTTCACAGCGGAATACTAACTATATCAGCTTTGTACACCTTAATGCAGTGGTTCCCAAACTTCCAGGGGGGGGGGTGAAAAAAAAAGAAAAAAAAAAGCATTTTTAAGATTTTTTATTTCTTTAAGATTTTGCCTTCAATACATATGTGCAGTGAGAGAGAGACAGGAAATAGGGGGGATCTGTAACATGAAGCAAGCCCACCCCACTCACTGAAAAGGTGTGGGGATTAAAACTGACATTTTTGCAGAGCAATTGTTGAGATTTTGATTATTTGTTGAGCTGTTGCTGCTGGTTTTTTTTCCTCAGGGAGCTGGTTATTTTTGGAAAAAAATATGTTGAAAGTAATGCATACTGTATTGTACAGTAAAAAGGAAAAAAAAAGAAATGTGTTGCACACATGAAGCAAGCCCACTCACATCACTGAAAAGATGTGGGGATTAAAGGTGTAATTTTTGTAGAGCAAATGTTCAGATTTTGGCTCCTGTTTGTATTGTTGTTGTTTCAATCTGTGAGCTGGTCAGGTTGAAAATCTATTTTTACAGAGATGTTTTTTCGCACATATGTTCAATATATGAAATAAATTGCAGTCGCATTTGAATGCAAAAGATGTGTGTGTCTGTGTTGGGGTCGGGGGGGGGGGGCGGGTCGAAAATTCTGTTACGTACAAAAGGGGGGCCTGGCAAAAAAAGTTTGGGAACCACTGCCTTAATGAGACAAAGAAGTAAACCAGGCTTTAGACAAGGTTTAGTTGTTGAGGATGAGATTGAAATGTTAGAGGTCATTTCCTCAAAACCTGAAGTTCTGCCACCTTCCCCCGACTGAACGTAGTAAATAGTGACTGTGATGACATTGTGTTATGGCCTTGCTGGCAGGGATGCCCCCCCCCCCCTGCTGGGACATTACAGTAAGCAGCAAGAAAATATACGGCAATATAACCACATGCTGGGAGCAGCGCAAATATTCCTCTGTAGGGCATTAGCATATAAATAAATCACCTCCAGGATCCCAGGAGCAGCAGATTTAACGCAGGTAGGGGCTATAACCGTGCGTGGTCACCATACATCAGCATAGCACCATAAAAGCCTTCAAATAACGCTCCAGACTGAGATTTGATGCAGCATAAATGACGGTTCGATACAGACGGCAAGAAAATGCATGAAGAAAGTTCCAGAGCAACGTCTGAGCAGCTGCAAGTAAACAGCCGTCAACGTGTAAAACCGCAACGCTGATAAAAGCCCCCGTCCGCCGCTATCTGCATATTGCTTTGGGATCTGTTGTTTGTGCACAACAGACTAAAAACTAATTGTCTCTTTCTGTGCTGCCTCCTCGCCTCGCCAACCTTCCCCACAGCTGACCTCCCTGGAGCTGCAGTACGTTTCTCCGAAGCTGCTGATGTGCCGGGACCTGGAGCTCGCCGTGCCCGGCACTTATGACCCCAACCAGCCCATTATCCGCATCCAGTCCATCGCCCCCTCCCTGCAGGTCATCACCTCCAAGCAGCGCCCACGCAAACTCACCATCATGGGTAAGATTAAGACCAAATTACACAGGCCTTATGGGCCCCAACCCATTATGTAAGGAAATTAGATTAAAGTGTTATCTTTTCAGCCGACGCGGGACGTCGCATTAGAAAATAACAAATCAATGTTTATGGAAAGCCCGAAGGCTGTTATTTATTTACAAATCATCAGTCAAGGGTTCTTTGTGTGGTTAATACGTTTGGGTAGAAATCTTCCTCCCCGACAGAAGCAGGATGGAAGCAGAAATGAGCTAAACGGGAGAATGAATCCTCGTCCCTGCAGGAGAGACGGCTTTCTGCTCAGTCAGCTCTGTCTGCACTTAAGAAATCCAGCATTTTTCCATTTTCCGTCTCAAGATAATCAGCACAGATCAGTTTTGCCTGCAACCCTCCTTACCGCCGACTTGACGTGACATTGAACGTAGAAATAGATGAATCTTGCTCCGATTCACCGTCTCTGAAATGAAATATGACGGCGCAAAGCTTCTGAAATGTCACCTTGTCTTAAAGCCGACGCCACACATCATCCGTCACAAGCGGCTCACACCGCTTTTCACGGTGCGATAGGTTGTCGTGATGTTCCCCATCAGTGTTACACAACACACTCCTGTAAAAGATGATAGCCGATAAATCAGCTGACCTCAGGAGCAAGAGCTCAGGCGAGCAGGTGTCGCGCTGAGATTTACTGCCGCTGCTCCGTCCCCATTCGTGGAGCTCGACGTCTTGTTCACGGCGGCCGTCGTCACAGACGGCGTAGGGGAGAAGCAACAGAGTACCTTTGCTCTCATTAGTGGATACACAGCCGATAATTCCTTTATTAATTCCCGATAAAATACGGTGTATATTGCTGCTATATGGTAAAAAAAATAGCCGTTGACGGCGGGTTGGAGGTTTCCAAAGATCACCCTGGATGTTTATAGGTCGGCAGTAGTCGAGCTCATGACATCACATCTGGAGGTGGTATATCCTTCCCGGTGAAACTCCTGGATGCCAGGGTGTCGGGACATTCCCTCATGGTAGTATCTCCAGGATTAATGAGCCCTGCAGTCGCTCTTGTGTTGCATCAGAAGCGCGTTTACACTAAAACGACTTATGACATAAATAATATTTCAGCTTAGTTTGGGCTGGCACTTCCAGATTAGCCATGAAGAGATCGTATCGTCACAAGAGGAACTGTTTACTTCAGACTTTATGGATTTGAGGATTGTTAAGTATATTATTTTCTACATGAAGTCCATTCAAGGAGTCAAAACCATGAGGTGTCTCGACGCAGGATGATAATGAAACAATGGATGCAAAATGATTTTAAGGCATAAAGGATGATTCATTCTTACGATTCGAGTAGACAAACACCTTTAAGGTCAGTGTTAATCTCTTTGGGGTGTACAGACTACCAGTCTCTACACTTAGCTGGGCCAAGGCTATGATTTTACTGCTCTCAGCAGTTTTGGTTTATTCAAGTATCCAGGGCTGAATTTTCCATCACATTGACCCGCTCCCTTGAGCACACATGAGCCAAAGGCCGTTGAGTTTCCGGCTCCGCAGAAGAACACTGGGAGATCCTGAACTGTCGTCTGCTTGATTGTTTTAATGCCAAAGAAATTGTTAAACTAGTCAGGAGCACTTGTGACACCAGTTTCCGGTTCTCTGCGGCTCGGTTTCAGCTGGTGCAGGGTTCGACCAGTAACCAGTCCCAAGTTGAGGAACAAAGGTTGTAATTTTAACCTCCTCCAACACGACTTTAGCTAGTGTGTCAGTCGTCTGGACATTCTGACCGACGGTCGGCCTGAACGCCGCTGCCTCGCAGCTGTAGTTTGCACCCATCCCTGCACCCCTGTCACCTCTTTTTGCAGTGTCAGTTCACATAGTGCTCAGTTCACCCCGTTACGACTCCGTTACTCCCTCCCAAGGAGGCGCAGCTGCAGAATAAAATGTGTCACTGTTCTTGAAACTGCCTGCATGAACAGAGCTTCTGTTACTCAGCAAGAAGATCAGTCTCGGTACATTAGGTGGTGAGCTACTGTATTCCTCTGTAAGTCGATAAAAGGGACTAAATGTCACGTAGTATTATAGAATAGGTTTCCAAAGTGTTTTTCACCACGCCAACCCAAAGCGAAATGCGAGTAGAATCCGTTGTCAGATGGAAATGTTTTTAATTTGTATTTTCTTGCAGTGTTTCATCTTTATTTTCTCTGGCCTTGGTAATATGAATGCTTAGTTCTGATAGTCTGATGATGATAGAATTCTGTCATAAATCTAAAGCCCTCTTGAATAAAATTGAATTCATAATTACAGATTGATCATGATGGTAAATCCTGCTTCAGGAATCACGTCATTTCTTTCCCTGAGTTGGAGCTGAAGCCGCAGAGCCGATGGTGCCGAATCTAACCCCGTAATTGGATTTAAATAACACTTGAACTCGTGTTGAGCCAAAGCATCAGCGGCGTATTTTCTGGCTCCATCTGCAGGTAGTAACGGCCACGAGTTCATGTTCCTGCTGAAGGGCCACGAGGACCTGCGGCAGGATGAGAGAGTCATGCAGCTGTTTGGTTTGGTCAACACTCTGCTGGCCAACGACCCTGCGTCCTTGCGCAAGAACCTCAGGTAGGCACTCATTCACAGTCCAGTCCACACGCAACATTGCCATGCAATAAACTCCAGAAGATGCTCTAAGATTTAGTCCTGGGCCCGACTCTGCTGATGCAACTAGCAGAAGATAGTACTCAAATATGTGAGTATAATATAAATACTCAAATGATGGTGAGGAAATAGTAATGGCTTCTGCTCAGAACATTCAAACTTCTGTGCAAATATGAGGCCACCAAATGTCACCAGCTCTCACATTTCCTCGTTTCCGCTCCGCCGGTCTCATCCAGAGATCATGCAGACTCGGGGTAAACTTTGAACAAAGTCCGGTCAGATTTAATCGAGTTTCTGTCTTCCCAAGAGACTTCCCAAGTAATGTCAATAAAATGTCAGGGGCATCAGTGCAGCCGTAGGAGCATCCTCAGATTCTGAGACAGCATGTCTGACACATCTTAAACATATAAGCACCCACCTGTTTGTGTTCATCAGCATTCAGCGCTACGCCGTGATCCCGCTGTCCACCAACTCGGGCCTGATCGGCTGGGTGCCCCACTGCGACACCCTGCACGCCCTCATCCGGGACTACAGGGAGAAGAAAAAGATTCTGCTCAACATCGAACATCGCATCATGCTCAGGGTGAGAAATCACCGCAGATTCAATCGGTTTACACTAACTGCATTTTCTCCTCTTTGCAGCTGTTTACTTCCTTTGTCAGAGCTTTTGCTTTTTCTCATTTCAGGCATTTAGATTGCTTATTAAAATCAAACCGGTAGACGCATGCATAGGATGGGTCTTGCAAATTCATTTGTAAATGAGCTGTGCACCTAAATGTTGTTTATTGTTTTGAATCATTCAGGGAATATTTGCAGACCGGGGAGTTGCACATAAAGCCGTCCGTAGTAAATAGATTTAATCAGTCTCCGAAAACATATGTTTTCAGTAATTATGTTAAAGAGTAGCTATCTCCCTCTGATGAAAGCACATACTCAGGCTTTGATTGGGACAAATTACCTACGCAGTTCCTCTTCTCAGTTCCCAATTAGGCGAAGCAGAACATGCATATTTTCCCGCTTGATTTTCTTATCCAGACAAGAGCGGGTCTCAGGTGTCGAAACGGACCTGCTGTGCAGAGAGCCAGCGGTGAAAGTGAAAGCTTAGAAAGTGTTAGCAGGAAACAAAAGCAGCACCAAGGCCGCGGGAGGAAGACGGGGCTCACTCAAGCACAGACTTCACAGTCGTGCAGAAAGGAGATTAGAATCCAGGAAAGTAAACGAATAAAACGCTTGTTTTGGTTTGTGGCAATCAAGTTTTTAACGATGCATTCACATCCCCTGCTTTCCAATAATATTAAATTGATCTCTAAGTCAGATAATCTTTTGGAAATGTTTGTCCAAGAAATGCATTTGGAACAGGAGCGATAAAAATACAGAGCAGAATTCCATCTGGTGCAGCTCATTATGTTTAATGACCAGAGATCGGTTACAAAAGTATTGAATATATGAAGTACTGTATGAGTATGTGCTTCGTATTGGTACACAGAATGCCCTCGTGAAAGAGGTTACACTGTGGCAGGAGTAGAGACTGGTCATGTGACCACTCTGACTGGTTTCCAGTATTCTGGCCCCATTGCATTATGGGATACTGCATGCATGATGGACTAGTAAATGTGTCTGAAAGCAGCATCTGGCTGTTTTAAGCAAGCTGCAGGCTACATACTACAGTTAAGCGTAATCAGTACTTAGAGAATCAGATCCGAGTTGGTGGCGGAGCCCAGATCCCACCGGACCAAACAGTGGCGTCAATTCAGTCAAAGCTAAGGTATGGCAAGGTTACGAG
Organism: Cololabis saira; assembly: GCF_033807715.1. NCBI lineage: Eukaryota > Metazoa > Chordata > Actinopteri > Beloniformes > Belonidae > Cololabis > Cololabis saira. The sequence continues at coordinate 32,113,860 of NC_084598.1, forward strand.
TCACAAAACTTAACTAGAGTATCAATCAACATGCCCAGCAAATACTCATCACAGAAGTCTATGTAGCTGATCTGTGTGGTCAAGAAAATTTGAACTTTTTCAAATGCAGTCTCACTCACATCTTGCTAACATAACTATGAACACTACACTTTAACGTGTTGATCAATTCAGTCAATGGGCCTTTACGCAATACGCATCCGTTTTTGGCCCCATGGACAGCAAGAGAGCGGAAAAAGCGTATCTGACAAACGCAATTTAACTCATTCTGTTCACTTCATTCACTATGTCAGGGCAACAATATCACATGGACATCCCAGTTTAACTCAAAACAGTTAAAGTCCAAATGCAAAAAGGAGAGGGAGGGAGCAGAAGAGAGAAAGAGAGAGTAAAAAAATGTAAATATTTCCCTTAAACAGATGTATAAGAGGGTAGGGTGATTTGATATCTTACCTTAAGATGAACTTGCATAATTAATCCATCAGTGGCTAACGGCCTCGTTAATATCCCAACACTCGCTTTCCCTATACCTGGTCCTTCTCCCCAAAGTGGACCAGACCCCCAGAACCGCAGCGAGGCCGGTCCGGTGTAACCCCTCCTGAATCTGAAGTCTGATCATGACTTTAAACAGACCTACTGGGAATCTCACTTCATTATAAAAGTGTGTGAACAATAAAATCAGGAAGGAAATTCAGCTGCCACCAAAATATATGCAGGCAAAAAGTATAAAGGGACAAAAGTTTCAGGAATGATGTAGCCTGTAGCTACATGTCAGCGACATCACATCAAACTCTGCTCTGAAGGGAGGGATGACATTTTAAACACAGCTGGTCTCTCGTGGGGGGAAATCTGACGTGGAGATAAACGTAGCTGTCGTTTTTAATGATTCCCTCGACTTGTTCCAGCATTGTGGTGTGTAAGTGTTTTTAAATGTCTTAACTGAGGATCATCCACTCTGAAGTGAGAGGAGACGGAGGTCTGGGAGGAGGGATGGAGGTCTGGGAGGAGGAATGGAGGTCTGGGAGGAGAGATGGAGGTCTGGGAGGAGATATGGAGGTCTGGGAGGAGAGATGGAGGTCTGGGAGGAGAGATGGAGGTCTGGGAGGAGAGATGGAGGTCTGGGAGGAGAGATGGAGGTCTGGGAGGAGAGATGGAGGTCTGGGAGGAGAGACGGAGGTCTGGGAGGAGGGACGGAGAGATGGAGGTCTGGGAGGAAGGATGGAGGTCTGGGAGGAGAGATGGAGATCTAGGAGGAAGGATGGAGGTCTGGGAGGAGAGATGGAGGTCTGGGAGGAGAGATGGAGGTCTGGGAGGAGAGATTGAGGTCTGGGAGGAGAGATTGAGGTCTGGGAGGAGAGACGGAGGTCTGGGAGGAGGGACGGAGAGATGGAGGTCTGGGAGGAAGGATGGGAGGTCTGGGAGGAGAGATGGAGATCTAGGAGGAAGGATGGAGGTCTGGGAGGAGAGACGGAGGTCTGGGAGGAGAGATGGAGGTCTGGGAGGAGAGACGGAGGTCTGGGAGGAGAGACGGAAAGATGGAGAAATGGAGTTGTGTCTGTCAGGTGTATGAATTTGTGGCGTCTGTATCCCAGATGGCGCCGGACTACGACCACCTGACGCTGATGGAGAAGGTGGAGGTGTTTGAACACGCCGTCAACAACACGGCCGGAGACGACCTGGCCAAGCTGCTGTGGCTGAAGAGCCCCAGCTCCGAGGTGAGACGCTCCACTCCCTCGCTCTCTGGAGGAGACGGACCATACTTGATCTTTCAGCTGCACATCCTCATGTTCCAGAGATTCCTCAGGAAAATGTCCAGAGTTCTCAGTTACAGCTCGTACTCCAACTTCTGCTAACAGCCCTCGATTCAACTTTTCTAGACTTTATTTAAACAACATTTCTTTACAAACACGAGTACATGTTGTATGGAGACGTTTCCACTGTTTTACTCCTCCCAATATTGTGTCTCAGGTGTGGTTTGACAGGAGGACCAACTACACCCGCTCCCTGGCCGTCATGTCCATGGTGGGCTACATCCTGGGCCTGGGCGACAGGTGAGCTCAGCGCTGCTTTTATACCGGCTTCACTTTTATTTAGAAGGAATAACTGATCCTCTTTCACGGCCTCCCGTCCCTACTATCACCAACGCCCATCCTCCGGGTCTGTGTCTGGTTTTTATGGTACCATGAATGTAGTCCACAGAGGTGCACCAGACCACTGAAGCATCTTTCTGGATTTACATTACACCAATATTTCTACCTTCACCCGGTCGCTGTGTTTAGTTTAGTTTAGTTTATTTTGCACATAAAACGTAACATTAAAAAACAAAGGTCAAATGAAGCATTGTGCAGGAGAGGTGGAAGCCAAAAAGGCTTATGAAAATGCCTCCCCTTTATAAAACAAACATAAACAACAATAACAAAAGCAAAAACAAAATATAGAACTAGATAATATAAGACGGAAAAAGACAATTTACCATGAAAAAGAAAAACACTACTGAATTATTGAAAGATGGGGAAAAAAAATGAAGAAAATGTAGGATAATTGCATGAAAAAAAGTACAATTTAAAAACTAAAAAGTGTTTCTGATCTTAACTAAAAAAGGATTTTTTTCAAGTGTTTTTTGAACAAAGCCAGTGAAGATATTGATTTTAGGGATGTAGGTAAATTGTTCCATAGCGACGGTCCTCTGTATTTTAAAGTGCGTTGATTGTGTGAAGTCCGGCATAAAGTGAAGGTGAAAGTTCTTTGAGTGTCGTGTCTGATATGAATGGATGTCTGAGGAAAACTTAAAAAAAGTCTGGAAGCTGAGTGGCAGGTCATGAGATGAATATACAAACGTATACATAAACACACAAGTTTGATAGATGTTCACATTGAAGACAGATAGCAAATTAAATTTTCTAAAAAAATTTTCTGGCAAAAGTAACCATTCTCAAACATTTCTTTTGGGCTAGCAGGATCTTATTGAGAAAAGTAGGACATGTAGCTGCCCATACAGAATTACAATACACAATATATGGATAAATTAAACTATAATAACAAGTTAAAATACAAGATTGATTCACCAGTGATCGTATTCTACTCAAAATACCTATTGACCTCATATTTTTTTTACAGACAAGTTCAGAATTTAATAGAAGAAACTTGAGTTAATTCAACATTGTCTATGAATATTTTGGCCTCTTTCTTAGTGTATCTTTTATTTTTATTACAAAATATCATTAAATGTGTATGTGTGTAAATGCCATTTTCCAGAAAGTGATAGTTCAGATAAAAGCTTTTTTAAAGTTTCAGCTATCGCTCTAAACGAAGACAACGTTTGTGTTTTCCAGGCATCCGTCCAACTTGATGTTGGACCGGTTGAGCGGGAAGATCCTGCACATCGACTTCGGAGATTGTTTTGAAGTGAGAAGTTTTCTTTCGGTGATTCTTCCCTTTTTATCGGTTCCTGTCTTACGATTCAACGATCAAACCTGATGCTCGTATCGTTATTCGACAGGTGGCCATGACCAGAGAGAAGTTCCCTGAAAAGATCCCGTTCCGACTGACGAGGATGCTGACCAACGCCATGGAGGTACGTGACAAACATTTCTCTGCTATTTCTTTGTCTTTTGAGTAAAATAATTATAAGCCTTTGCAAGTGTTGAAGTTTTTAAGTTTGTTTTTCAGCTTTAGGAGACTTTCGGGTCACTCGTTAAACCAAACAAACTAAACTTAAACAACATGCTTCTTTTTTTAATTAGAAATCTGTTTAACGAGCTTCTAAAAAAATTAAGTTTGATCAGCTAAATGTGACGCGGAGTGGAGCGTCTTCACCGGCTGTTGAAGCGCTAAGCAGAACCCTGATATCTTTTAAATTCCACTTCATCGTTGTGTTTGTGTGTTTGTGTGCGGCTGTGCCGCGTCAGGTGACGGGCTTGGACGGGAACTACAGGATCACGTGTCACACGGTGATGGAGGTGCTGAGGGAGCACAGGGACAGCGTCATGGCGGTGCTGGAGGCCTTCGTCTACGACCCCCTGCTCAACTGGAGGCTCATGGACAGTAAGCACCGGTTCCGCTGCTGCACGGACACGTGTCGTTGATCACGTGGTCTCCACTAAAGTTGCTTTCATCAACGAAAATTATGACAAAATACCGTCGTCAACGAACCTTTATCACCTGAGGAAAATGAGACGAGACGCCACGAAAATGCTGGTCATGTGACGATAACGATAATTAGATATATAATGCAATATCGTAGATGAATAAAAACGAGACTAAAATGTAGATTACAAAATAAAAACTCTGCTAAAATGTGTCTTAATTTTTCGTTGAACAAAACCGAAATGACGAAATGTTCTACCAAAGATCCTTAATGTCCATGTTTTCAGTAGTTTCCTCTGGTTTAGTTCTGCTGCTGGTGACGTTAGTCCTCAATCCCAGTCGCTGCAGCGGGGAATCAGATCCAGAAGATGCAGCTGCAGAGTTAGAGGCTGATGCCGTTAACGCAGAGCTCTAGGTTCACGTCAATTAAAAACAAAGTTCTATAGAGAAATGCGGGGATCTGCTCTGGGGCTGGAGAAGAAGAAGAGACCATCTTTGGATACACTTTCCTATAGAGACGTGGAAAAGAAAACACAATGTGTCGTTGAAAAAGCAAAGACGGGGAGAAATGAGGAAAAATAAATATGTTGTAAACTCAAATTAGAGTCGTCTGTATCTGGAATGAATGTATTCATAAGTCTATAAGGTAACAATACTATAATAATAAGATAACCGTGTTTGAATTGTAAAATGGGTTTGGCTAAATACAATCTTTGACTAAAACTAGACTAAAATGGACAATTCTGACTAAAATAAGACTAAAATGCTCAGACTTTTAGTCAACTGAAACTTGACACGACTAAAAGGAGAATTAACGTGAATAAACTAATAAAAACTAAAATGATAGCTTGAACCAAAGACTAGACTAAAACTGAAATTGAAACAGGCTGACAAAACAACACTAGTTTCCACGTGATGGCGGTCGTGGCTCGAGCCCGTTGTGTCAGACACCCGCAGGTCATTGATTAGGTTTCCAGGTGATGCATCCAGCCCACTTTCTCTCTGAGATCTTCTGACTCGCTAGACCGAACGGCGGCGGTCATAAATTCAAGTGCAGACGATGACGTCCACCGACGCGCCGTCTCCCCTCGGCATCATTAAACTATCAGAGATGAGCAGAGCGAGCGGCTGGAGAGGCGCCGCTGTGATTAAAGTGTCTCTGCTTCAAGCAAACAGACCCACTTGGCTGTTGAAGTTGCTAAAAAACGCTCCAGAACCGGTTTATTAAAGGTCCGCTGGACGAGTGTTTCTGCAACCGTTAAGAAGACTTATATATGTCGTATAAATCTTGCTTGTGTTCTGTCTTGCATCACTCACAGCGAACACCAAGGGAACCAAGCGGTCCAGGACCAGGACGGACTCGTACACGGCGGGGCAGTCCGTGGGTCCGTCTGCCGCCACACAACATCTCAGCTCATTTAGCCGCTGCACGTTAAGTTAAACCTGACCGTTGTGTGTGGTTTGCAGAAGCTCTGGAGGGGATAGACCTGGGAGAGACCACGCACAAGAAACCGGGGACCACAGTGCCTGAATCCATCCACTCTTTCAGTGAGTTTTATCTGTCACTTCTGGAGGATTTTTAGTTTCTCAGCCCATTTGACCACAGTTTTTAACACGGCCGTAAGTGAGAGGCAGAGAACAACCTCTTCCTCTGAGAATGTTGATAACAGTTTGTTTGTTTTCTTCTCCTCCTCCTCATCCTTCATCTCCTTCTTCTCCTTCTCATCCTCCTTATTCTCCTTCCCTTCCTCCTCTTCTTTCTATTTCTCTTCCTCCTCCTCCTTTTCCTCCTTTTTCTTCTCCTCCTCTTCCTTTTCCTCCTCCTTCTCTTCCTCCTTCTCCTTCTTCTCCTCCTCTTTTTTCTCCTTCTCCTCCTCCTTTTCCTTTTCCCCCTTCTTCTCCTCCTCTTTTTTCTCCTCTTGCTCTTCCTTCTCCTCCTCCTTATTCTCCTTCCCTTCCTCCTCTTCTTTCTATTTCTCCTCCTCCTCCCTTTCCTCCTTTTTCTTCTCCTCCTCTTCCTTTTCCTCCTTTTCCTCCTCCTTCTCTTCCTCTTCATACTCCTCCTCCTCCTCCTTCTTACTCCTTCTCCTCCTCCTCTTCCTTCTCCTCCTCCTTATTCTCCTTCCCTTCCTCCTCTTCTTTCTATTTCTCCTCCTCCTCCTCCTTTTCCTCCTTTTTCTTCTCCTCCTCTTCCTTTTCCTCCTTTTCCTCCTCCTCTTCCTTTTCCTCCTCCTTCTCTTCCTCTTCATACTCCTCCTACTCCTTTTTCTCCTTCTCCTCCTCTTACTCCTTCTTCTCCTCCTCTTTTTTTCTCCTTCTCCTCCTTTTCCTTCTCCTCCTCTTCCTTTTCCTCCTCCTTCTCCTCCTCTTACTCCTTCTTCTCCTTCTTCTTATCTTCCTCTTTTTTCTCCTCCTTATCCTCCTCTTACTCCTTCTCCTCCTCCTTTTCTCCTCCTCCTCCTCCTCCTCTTTTTTCTCCTCCTTCTCCTCCTCTTACTCCTCCTTCTCCTCCTTCTCCTCCTTCTCCTCCTCTTACTCCTCCTTCTCCTCCTCCTCCTCCTTTTCCTCCTCCTCCTTTTTCTTCTTCTTCTTCTAGTTGGAGATGGTTTGGTGCAGCCAGAAGCTCTCAACAAGAAAGCTATCCAGATCATCAACAGAGTTCGGGACAAACTCACAGGTAAACCATCAGTGAGGGAGAACAATCTTAAATGTACCGTGAGATGCCTGAAAAAGCATTAAAAAAACAACAGGAATGAAAAACATGAAACAAAAATTAAACTCTGTGTACGTTAAAGCTGAGGAATCGTGTTTTTGGACAAAGATTTCCCAACAGAATAAGCTTCGCCTCTGGTTTTAATCTAGATCCTAAAACAGCCGGCCGGCCGGTTGGTGTCGGTGTGAAAGTGAAGGACTGGTAGGATGGTGCAGTTAAAGCTGTAATAAATAAACATTTAACACTTCCTGAAGTGGATTAATGTTCACCGGTTCACCCGTTTACAAACAACACGGCAACAACCGGTCAGTTACAACAATCCAGTAAAAGTGTCATTAATACTCAAAAGCTGGAGGAATTTAAAAAGAGATGGTCTCAATAATTTATCTGATCGGTTAATCAAATTTGAAAACCACAATAAATTCACACCAAAGGTTCCTCAAAGAACCGGTGACTCCGTCATCAAACTGTTGGAAAGACCAAATGGTATTAATCCCCACTTTTTGTTTCTAAGGACAGCTAAACAACAAATCATCAGCAAAACAATAAAAAGTAAATATTGTACTCCTGAAAAATAGAGCCTTAAAAAATGGAGATTAAAAGATAAAAGAAGAATGGGTCCCAAAATGGAGCCTTGGGGTACTCCACAATTGAGCAGGGATGCCGCTGACGGCTACGGCAGCCGAGGGCTTTACCTTGAGACGAAGTTCATGTTGTTACAACCAGAGGTCGGTTGTTGGGGGAGCAGAGTTTACGCTTCATGGACCGAAACAACAGCGTTACCGCAGGGGGCAGTGGAGCTCTGTCAAAATAAAAGCCTTACAAGAGTCAATCATGTCATATAAGACGGCCTGTACCGTTCTCTCCATCCGGTCAGACGTCCGTATAAATCGAGGAGCGTTCAGATTCTCTGTTTTCTAACATTTACCGGTTTTGGTATAAATTTAAAGACACTGATCCGGTTCTCGCTCAAACCTGTTAACAGGTCAAGACTTTTCTCACGGCGAGACGCTGGACGTGCCAACGCAAGTGGAGCTCCTCATCAAGCAAGCTACGTCCCACGAAAACCTGTGCCAGTGCTACATCGGATGGTCAGTACTGCCCAGTTCACCGTGAAGGTGTAATCTATTACTCTACTGGCTGCACAGGTGTAACCGAGTCACTGCTAACTTGTTGACTTGTCTTCCTCACTTCCAGGTGCCCGTTCTGGTGAAGAGCAGCTTCTTCCAGCCAAGACCACACCTGAAATCCTTTGTGTCCGACGAACCCAGAAGGAGCACTCAACTCAAATATGAATGCACTGTAAACTGTCCTCAAGCCACGACGCAGAACCCTGAGAGGATTCTCGCCGCCTCCATTTTTGTTGCGACTCTTTCCCCTCCGAAGAGCTAACGAGCCGACTTTCTACATGATCATCATTTAATGCTGGAAGCCCTACGGTGACATTTTTAGCACCTTATCTACCCGCTAAAAGCTTTCTGTAGTGGCCATATTGTCATAACTTAAGACATTTATTACTTCAAGCACACTATATGCTTCTTACAGACATGTTTGTTGCATCATCGCGTGTGAATAGGACACCTTTCAGATACATCGTTTGCCCTTTATTAACCTAAACATATTTTAATAACTGATCGTGACCAGAAATCACCAACGAGTTCATGTGAGATGATCATGGGAGTGGGGGGGGGGTGTGTGTGTGTGCCATTAAATCCTGTACAGATCTAACCGTGACATGCGTTGTGCGTTTCTGAGACCAGAGTCTGGTTGAGCTCCGGTGAAACGGCTGGTTTTTCCTCTGACACCCACAGAGGGCACTCTGACTCCTAACAAGATCCTCCCCCTCCTCCATCTTCCCCGGCGAGGCCGTGGGCGACGGCGCGCTCCGCAGAGCGGAGATGATGAAGACGAGACCAGATCCTACCCCGAAACCAGAACTAAATACTGTATTGGGAACATGTGCCCCGGACTGCAGCCGCAGCAGCAGCAGCAGCAGCAGCAGCAGCAGCTGCAGCTGCTGTGCTTATTGTCGTCTGGCGGCGGCGGCGGCGGCGGCGGCGGCGGCAGCGGGGTGTTTCCACCGACTGCACTCTGACAAAAACAAAAGAAAAAAAACCCAACTGAATCAGATGCTGCAAATTGCAGAGGCAGCACCGGAGACAACTATTAGTTCCCCGCGCCGTTATCCGGCGAGCCCGTGATGGCTCCTGTTTTATTTCTGCTCATCGCCATTCCCCGCTAATTTCTCCATTTATTTCTCCGCAGCGTTTCTCCTCTGAAGGTTAATTACTTATAGATAGTTAAGGATTAGAGATCAACAAAAAGCAGCCCATTGATCTCTTCCCCGCCGTGCCAAACCCCTGCAATGTCACACTCCTTACACACTGGAACACGGGCCCGCTGATTATCTGTTCATATCGATCGATCCCTCCCCTGTTTTCCCTCCCTTTCTATCTTCCTATGCCCCCCTGACCCCCACCTCCGCCGCCACCCAAACCCCATTATCCAAAATGTGACTTTCTCATAGTCGGTGCCACAATTTCTGTTCTTACTTCTCTCTCTCATCTAATTTGTCCGTATTTTTATTTATTTTTTTCTGGTCTCTCAAGTGTGGCAGGGGGGGGGGCGGCGGGTCAATAGCTCAAGTTAAATAGGCTGCATTGATTTGAAGTGGGATTTAGCTGTTTACCAACTGTGGAAATGGGTTTGGGCCACAGAGGAGGGGAGGAAAATAAAACCCCAGCCAGGTCTGTGTGGAGCGAGGCAATGGTGACGAATGATACTCATTGGGAGACAATGCCCCCCCCGTGTGGGGGGTGAAGGGCTTGGCGGCGGAGGCCGAGGATGCCGGAGGCCGAGGATGCAGGAGGCCGAGGATGCAGGAGGCCGCGCTCCATCGGCCTCTCAGGTTGTCACATAAAGCTCGTCGGGCCCGGCACGCTGAGCCAGGATATTAGGCAGTTTATAGCGACGCCGCGGTTATTACGCCCCCCCTCGGAGACCCGGCCTTCTTTCTCTCGCACGTTAGCTCTGTTTTTTTCCAGCCCTGATCTCGTGTTACTCCGCCAGAGTTCTCCTCTAGATGTTATTCCACATCCTTGCACCCTCTTTTGCTTCCCGTAATCCCTGGAGATTTCATAAATGTTGCATCCAGGTCTCGCCGTTTCTCGATTGCAGTCGCACGGACCAGAGCTCTAAGAACAAGGACGTTTCTTGTTTCCCTGTAATGGCTTATTGAATAACGATCACCAGAGATTGTAAAGTACTTTTGAATTGAATTTAATTGAAAAGGATCAAATCTAGATATTTTCGATGGTTATAAGATGAGTAATATTTCAAGTAATTTTGTGTTTCTGCTCATTTTAAAGCCACTCGATGTGACATCGATGACTATGACCACATGGGGGCGACGTATCACTCAAACACGTTTGGACTTGTGTACTTGATAGTTCATGTTTGGCAAAGTACAAACTCTGGGAAGATGTACTTTTTTTTTTTAGTTAATGCAAAACAGGTAAGAATACAAATGCGCAAAACAAAAAGGCATACAGTTACAGGACAAAAGGGGACACTAGAAAACAAACAAAAGAAACAGACAAACGAAAGTACAAAACAACAAAGTCAATGTTTTTGCTCAGGAAAATGTACTTTGCAGGACGAGAAGACGCAGTTCAGACCTGCAGCTGGAACGCCAGTGTACTTGATGACATCACAGCTCACGTACAAGTTAATTAAGCATAAGATAAAAAAAATCTCAACATTATTACAACTCAGAATGAACATCTGGTAAAAGTGTTGCTTTATATGACATGTTTTTAACGACATTTATGACTTTTTGTGCAGGAGCTGTGTTATAAAGGTCGAAGTTAACAGGAAAATTTTCTTGCTCAACATTATATTCCATTCCATAACTTTCTTTTTTACTCTTCTCGTCTTCTGCTGTTGATGGGAAATGCATTCCCAGGTACTTAGGTCCGTAGCTAACCGTCTAAAGCAGGGTTCACCAATCCTGGTCCTCGAGGGCCGGTGTCCTGCATGTTTTAAATGTTTCGCTGCTTCATCGCACATTGACTGTGTCGTTAAGAGAATTGCGCAGACCCCAATCAATGACGAGCTGATGACGATGATTAATTAGAATCAGGTGTGTTAAAGATGAGAAAACTCTAAAACATGCAGGACACCGGCCCTCGAGGACCAGGATTGGTGACCCCTGGTCTAAAGTCTTGACAAGTCACCTGGCAACCTCTCGATAGAGAGTTCTCAGCGACGCCGGACTTTGAATAAGAACAGAACTTCGCCTGCAGCTGATGACGTTTCACAAGTACACAAGAACACGGGCACGGACGACTATCTGCCCTGAAAATGGCACCTTGTGTGCTTTTATAGCACCCGTGACACATCGGGAAGTCCATTAATTCCTGTGGGAACCTCCTACGAGTATTTGAGACGGTTGCAAAGCTCCTCCTTACGGTCCTTTTCAGAGCATCATTTGCATTTTGCACATTGAGATTTTAAAGTTGAACTTGGTAACTTTTTATTTTTGTCATATTTGCTGGAATTACTGCTATTTTATGATATAACATAAACTAGATAATTTGAGAAGCAAACCTGCAGGTTGCAATGCGGTCTACAAGTTTCCCCCTCTCCCGTCGCAGCTCCTCCAATCACAGCCAGGGGGGGGCGTGCCTGCATAATGTCGGTGTGAGAGGTTTACTGACCTGGCGATATCCACTTTAGCGGTTACTGTTTACACTGGTAAGCAAAGCGGAAGACGACCGCTGCAAAGAAGCAAGCAAACAAAAAAAGAAAAGAACTGAGCAACCTAAAATCAAACTGAATACTGAAGTGGCGTTTCAGCGGTGCAGAGAGCTGTAGTTAGATGATCACCTTCTTTTTGCTTGTCTCTGGATTATTTTTGGCTGTTTTATGAGCGTTTACTATAATGCGCATTATAGTAAACACTGAAAAAAGCTGAAGATTGCGGTCGAAGCTGAGGAAGATGGTTTTATCACACTGAGAAGCGCTAGCTGCAAACTACAACTAGCCTGCACCCAGCAGGGTTTATTTATTACACACAGAAAGTGGGTGTAGAATTACAGTTGTACAATCAGGAAGTAGGTGTGGTGTGGAGCACAGCATCATTCAGCGTCATTCATAAGACAAAGGAAGGTCATATTACAAGCACATAGTTGATTAACAATCCGGACGCCTTGACATGAGCATATTTTCCTTCTCACACACAGTAAATCCTGCTGACGTGAAATGTTCTCACTTCATCCTAAGAACCTGTTTAAACCTGACATCAGTCCCTTTTTTTTGGTGGGGGGGGGGATAAACATTTGTAAATAAGGAATCTTTATGGGCTCACAAGCGATTCCCGTGTAAAGCTTTAGAGTTGAAGGAAATTTAAAATAAGACAAATTTTAATAATATTAAATATAATATAATTTTAGTTTAGTTTATTTATTTAGCAGTATAAGACAAATTGAACAAAAAATGGAAAAAAGATTAAATAATATGCAAGGAAAGGAAGAAGCCTGGTGGCTTATATAGAATCCTTTCCATATATGAATAAAAAACAAAACAAAAGCTACACACGGGGTTGTAAAAAAAAAACAAGAAAAAACAAAAGAAAATGTAACTCAGATCAAATAATGAACACTACAAAGATGAAACAAAACTTCTTTAAATGTTTTTTGAATATTGGCAAGGATCGTGTTGATTTAAGAGATTTATTGATTGAATTCCACAAGTGGGGACCTCTGAAAGTGATGAAAGATTGATGTTTACATGTTCCACAAAACGGTACATTAAAATCATCTTTGTGCCTTGTGGCATAAGAATGAATATCAGAATTAACACAAAAGAAATTATGAAAAGAAGAAGGAAGATCTTGTATATAATATGTATATAATTTTTTAATTTGAACATAAATAAACATGTTTGAAAAATGTTAATAATATATAGATATAATTAAAGTGTGGAGCTCTTTAGAAGCCGTTTAAATCCGGTGTGAATGGGTCTAGCTGTAGGAGTGAATGTGGGTTCTTCTCCTGACCTCTCTCTCCACGGTCATGAGAACACCTTGCCCCCCCCGTACCCAGACCACCCTTGATATTGACGACCAGCCGGAGGAGTTCGATAGTCCTCGCCGCCTCCAGCCTCCCATGACTCCAGAGCCGGCAGACAGTTCCAGGGCTGTCTCGGTGCACCGTGGCGTAACGCCGGCATCCACGGCCTTGACAGCAGTTTAGCCTCGCCGAGATCTGCTGCTCTCTCAGGACCCTTCAGAGACGTTTCCTCTGCCAACGTTGAGTTTGTTTACGCTGCACGGTGATGTCCCTCGGAGCCGGGATGTCAAAAATGCAGGAAAGATTCTTCACTTCATCTAATTATCTGTTACTCAGATACAAGGACGACCTGGGTGACGTGCAGGTGGTCCACAAATGCTGTGGTTGATTAAAAAAGGCTTATTAAGTCCCTTTTTCAAAAGTCGGCTTGATTTCCTGAGTTCTTCATGAAATATCTGACTTGATTTAGTGGAGAACTACCACAAATGGGTGATGGATGGATGCTTTATTAATCCCACGCTAGAACATCATTTTGTTGCAGCAGCACGAAATGCATCCAAGTAACTGGAAATAAAACATACTGAACAAGAATGTCAGCAAAAAGTTACAGGAAACCAACAAAGTAACTGGAATAAATACCGTAAACGCAGAAGTATCATTTATATGGCTCAGTTTAGTGCAGAGGTGGGTAGAGTAGCCAAAAAGTGTACTCAAGTAAAAGTACTGTTACTTCAGAATAATATGAGTCAAGTAGAAGTAAAAAGTAGTCATCCAAATAATTACTTGAGTAAAAGTAAAAAAGTACTTGGTGAAAAAACTACTCAAGTACTGAGTAACTGTTGAGTAACGTCTGATTTATTTTTTTAACACAACCATTCAAATAGACAAAAGTACAAAATAATCATCTTCAGGGAAATTAAATCAATAAATTAAAATTAATAAAAAATAGCTTAAATTAAAATAATCTTAAAGTAAATTCAAGTACTTTAATAAATAATAAAATAAATAAAATAACAGAATAAAAAAATTAATTAACCACAAGTAGCACAAAATTTCAAGCCTTTGTACTTTTCATTTTTAACCAGGCTCCGCAGGCAGAACTAGAACAAGCCCATGAACTCATAGAAACTCCGTGTGTGTGTTTGAGTCTGTATATGTGACAAAACATGCAAAAACAAACATTTTTCCCAAAGAATCACTCAGTGATGTCATGAGATTGACGCGTACGCGAATGGGATAAAAGAAAAGTAACAAGCTCAATGTAGTCTAATGTAGTGAGGTAAGAGTAACAGTTTCTTCTTCACAAATCTACTCAAGTAAAAGTAAAAAGTATAAATATTCTAAACTACTCCTAAAAGTACAAAATTTCCCAAAATTCACTCAAGTAAATGTAACGGAGTAAATGTAACTCCTCTGGTTTAGTGTTGTATCTTCATACGACCGGCTGGAATGGGCTCCAGTCGACACCCGTGACTCAGGGTACAGGATTAAAGGTATTGTGACATCATTTTTAACATGCTTTTAACACTATTAAAAGTCTTGGCCAACATCCCTCAAATGTGTCTAAAAGAGTGTAACAAGAAAATATTCACTCTAGTACTCTATTCCTGGCTTTTTATTACAGTGTTTTTTTGCGCCGTGAAAAATGCTTCCTTTCCCCCCTTTCCTGTCAATCATTGCTCCGCTCCTCCTCCAAACCTCCTCCTCCTCCAGCCATACGCTCACAGCGGCGTCGGAGAGAGCCGGGAGCGACAGGCGAAGCATGCACGGAAAAGCAGCAGGGCGAACCACAGCAAACAATCATAAAAATAAAGGCATGCAAGCAGCAGTGTCACCTTATCTTAAGTCCAGTCAGTGGCCGCGGGTGTTCTTAGCAGTTTTCCTCCGGTGATTAGAACAAAAGAGGCTCTAAACACTAAACAGCTCCGTGTTAAGCCTGATTTATGGTTCCGCGTTAAATCGACGCAGAGCCTACGCCGTAGGGTTCAGCGTATGGTGCGCGTCGCCGCGTAACCCTACGCCGTAGGCTCTGCGTCGGTGTAACGCGGAACCATAAATCAGCCTTTATGGTGCGGTGGAGAGGAGAGGAGACAGGGAGCTGGGTGGAGGGGGCGGTGATTTAGCGGGCCCTGACGTCACGGCCCGCCACCAAACCAGGTGCGCCGTTTTTGCACAGTTATGCGGAAAATCCCAGAAAGCACACAATACACTGAATGTTAAAAGTTCGTTGTTTTTTGGGTGTAATTGATGTCAAGACACCCAACAAAACACAAAAAATCAAGAAAAATGTGTTTTTCATGTCACAATCCCTTTAAGAGAGAATTAAAAAAATAAAAAATGGAGTGATTGTAATACCACCCCCGTCCACAGGGTTGCCAGTCTGACTTGATCCAGGAGAGCTGCAGTTCCTCCAGTCACCACTGGGGGCTGGTTTCAAAAGCAAATTAATCGACCCCAACGTTGACGAGTTCGACTTTACAGCAGAAATAATCGTCTTTGCAGTCTGTTACAAAAAAAAACAAACATTTTAGTCTAAACGGCTAGATTTCACATCTAAGACAACTGTGAAGGTGGGGATTTCTTCTATAATTAGGGGCGGGTCATTCGATTGATGGGTGGCAATGGTTAACGGCTAGCGGTGGCATTGTCTAGACCTGACATTACAGAGTATGATTATTTTCTATTTTAAAGATACTTTGGCTTGTCGTGTTGTTAACTACGAGAGATTTTGCCCCGGTTTGAAGGCTGCTGACCAGCACGACCGCCTCTAGCTCAGCGGCCTGTCCTCCAGCCGAGTGACCTTTGTCCTCAATCGGCTTGTCGTCCAAGTTGACTAACTGATCACAATCGACCTGCAGGCAAACTGCAAGTAGCTTGCCGTTCCAGCTGGGGCAATTCTCGCTTCAGAAGTTGTTTTAGGGCAGGGGTCGGCAACCCAAAATGTTGAAAGAGCCATATTGGACCAAAAACATAAAAAAACAATATTTCTGGAGCCGCAATAAAATTAAAAGTCTTGTATCAGCCTTAGAATGAATACAACACATGCTACATGTATCTATATTAGTTATAACTGGGGGAAGATTTTTTTTTTTCATTATGCACTTGAAAAAAGTCGAAATGTCAAGAAAAAAGTCGAAATGTCAAGATTAATGTTGAAGTACAATCTTGAGACAAAAGTCGAAATGACGAGAAAAAAGTCGAAATTTTCGAGAAAAAAAAGTTGAAATATAGAGATTAAAGAGGTAAGGAAAAGGGAAGAAAAAAAGAGAAAAAAGGAAAAAAAAGAAAAAAAGGGAAGAAATAAGAAAAAAAATAAGAAAAAAAGGAAAAAAAATAAGAAAAAAAGGAAAAAAAAGGTCAAACATTTTTGAAAAAGCTCCTGGAGCCACTAGGGCAGCTCTAAAGAGCCGCATGCGGCTCTGGAGCCGTGGGTTGCCGACCCCTCTTTTAGGGGGATTGGATGTTTTCCAGACCGCCCCGCCAAAATGATGGCGTGCACTGTGGCGAAAAAGAGGCCTCAAATGCTGCAGAAATACTATGGATGACATCACGGGGGGGTTGTTTAGTTCTTTTTATACTGTCTCTGAGGGCAGCTAATGCAGCGTGATGTGAGGTTGGGTGGAGATAAAGACGGAGAAGCTGCACAATTTCCGCCCTTATCTGCGTCTGTAATGTCACAGTATGTGACAGATGAGTTTTGATCAAATATATGTTCTCAACCAAATAAAATTACTTCTCATATTTCCTCCTGATGGTGAGCAGATGGAAGCAAGCCGTCTATACATAAATAAATAACTGATTTATTTTGTCGCGGTGCTCGAATGTAGATGTAACCCACCTGCTAAGTAAGTATACTCTGGACCAGAATGTTCTAGGTTCACCGGGAGGAGTAATTATTTGGACACCACAATGAGTAAAGAGACACACAAAGGCAAGTTACAGCAAACCCACTGTATTAACACATAGAAAATAATAACAATTTACAATCTCTGCCGGCAGTAAGTATTGTCTCTCTGTATTGTCTTTTAACTGGGTGCACCCTTCATAAAAATAAATGTCTTTGTCAAAAATGAAAAAATAGTTTGCTTCAGTTGTTCTTTTAAGTCTTTTCCCAAAGTCCTACCACACTGACAGGACGACCGATGAAGAATGGAGAAGGTCCTCTTCATCCAGATGCTCACAGGGTTGGCTCGCCACTCCCTCGTCAGGGAGAGAATCCATTCAGTCCAGAATCCAGGGTCATCAAAAAAACCCAGCCTGTACAATATGACAGGCTTAAATAAATCTATTCACTTATTTTAACTGTTAACTTATAAAAGATAAGTGCTGTATTGCAGTGTTAACATATGAATTGTTAACCTTACCGTTTTTATAATGAAAACAAAAATCGTTAAATGACTGATAAACAATCAGAAAATCATATGTAAATGATCTGGGGAACCACTCACAGTTCAGCAATAAATCCTCACTTACACTGAATTAAGGTAAATAATATAATGCAAAATAAATTTGTTGTTGATAATTTGTGAGTTTGTTATCACAATACTCACATTTTGCACATGTTTCAGCACATTACTATACAGGATTAAGCAGTCTCATAACCCATGAAACTCATAAATGATAACTCTCTGTTCTCACAATGTAAATAAAATGCTCACATATTCTTTATAGACACACATTCCCGTTTTTTATCCTTTAACATAAATAAGTAACACAAGACTGAGTTTATGCTCCAGGTCAGTGGCTAAACCACCACAAGGTGATGTTAACTCATGGAGCTCTGCTGCTGCATCACAGTACTCACCGAGAAATAAAAGGTTTAAACACATGTAAAGTTCCCAGGGCCGCTCACGGTGGTTCACTCGACTTTTTGTGACTCAAACTCTTCCTCCTTTTAACAGTTTAGCACAATATCAATGTAGTATTAATTTTTCATCCATACACGTGTCTCCCGTGTCTCTGCTCTGTGTAACTCTCACAGCACGTACCGTTAACCTGCGCTAGGGCGGGACATAACAACTTTAAACCAATAGCGATTCAGCTGCCTCGGTATGGACCAATGACAGAGCCTTTTCTTCACAGAACCACTCTGAATCAACTCTGACCTCTGGGATGAAATTAATTAATATTCAAATGCAAAATGAAATAAGGAATGTGATTATGAATTAAATGAAAATAATGCTCAATGAAATAAAAATAAAAATTGTTTACCACAAGTGTTTTTTTCACACTGTAACAATAGTTTTTTTCTTTTCTTTCAACAGATTACACATCTGTTAGGTTTCATTTTTTTCCCCAGGTTACATAGACACAACTTAATAAGCAGGTCAAAGGGAGGTGAGATGAAAACTGGGCTAATTCAAACTTCAGCTTGCACCATTTTTGCCTTTCGGCGTTTCCAAATGGCACCGTGCACACAGTCTGCGCACGGTGCGGTAGTTAACTGTTTGAGAAATTACAAGTGTAATACCCAGCGACATCAGCAAATGTCAGACGTCTTGCATATGATCATGTCGGCCAACTCTTCTGGTTCACGATGGACTTTATTTGGAGAAAAAAAAGATACAGAAACACGACTGCATGCTTTCTGTTTTCCTTTCTTACCATTTACGTCTGAACATTACACTTTCTATTCAATATGCATTAATTATTTATGCATGTATATATTATTGTATCATTTATGTATGTATATACGGTTGTGTTTCCTGTGGAAATCATTCCTCGGCTCATGACGTCAGATTCCTGTGTTTATGGCGAGCTCTGCGGAGAGTAAACTATTACAGCGACGGAGAGCAGAACTTCAGGAAAAGGTCATGCAAATTTTGGCATTTCCTCCCGGTGGTTTTTGTGGAGGAACAATGTTCCATCTCTTCAGGATAATCCACTTTCATCTCCACTTTCACTGGTGCACTTTTTTTAGCTGAAAATCTTTGTAATTGAAACTGCTGACCTTTAGCTCGAGGGGGCGGGGGGGAAAGAGGGGGCAGAGATTAAGTATTCAGCGTTTGACTCCGCTTCCTTTAGTGTTTTACCAGCAAAATTAACTTTCTCTATGAATGAAGGTCCTGAAATGACTCATTTTTACTGATTACTTTTGGAGTATAACAGTGCAAAGGTCTGTTTGCATGATGAAGCGGCGCAGCTTGATGGAGGGATGGAAATGAGGCATTGATGCTGTGACTGTGTGGAAAATCTTTGTATAAGCTGGAAACAGACTAATAGTTGTAATTTCTCATGTTTTTACTGAACGTCCCCCTTAAACAGCTCTGGATCAGACCTGAACCAAGTTCAGGATTTTATTTTCCCCCCATTCCTCTTTGGAGAACTGCTTCAGCTCAGCTGGATGTCTGTTGTGAACAGCTGTCTTTAGGTGTGAACATCTGTCTTTAGGGTCATTTCATGAGTGTTTCTTTGGGCTTGAGGTCAAAGGTCAGATTGGCTGAGCTTCAGCTGGCAGAGGGTCAGCTGCTTTTACCCAGTAGGGTGTTTCTGTACATTTTTCAGCTCAGTTTCTTGTCAAAGATCCCGAGATGCTGATGCTCTGAGGGAGGAAATCATAGTGCCCCCCCCACCCCTTCCGCCGAACCCTGCCGCTGCGGTGATGTTAAAGTCAAATTAAAAACTCCGCCTCCGAAGTCGTGGGTGTGAAATTCAGCTGCAGAGACGAGACTGGCTTCCAAACCAGGCTGTAAATATGATTCTTCATGCTGTAAAGTTGGACACTTTAACTTTGAAGTCAGTGGAACTGACTCAGGTTTGGATCCAGCCCCCCAGTGGTCAGTTGTGGAACTACAACTTTGAAAATATCTTGTCTATGCTCAGTAAAAAAGGTTTTACCGTCTCAGCTCTTCTGATGCTCTTTCTTTTTCCTTTTTCCTTTTTTAACAAGGCTGTTGACAAGTATTCATTTTACTAAAAAAAGGGGTTCATGTGACCGATGTTCAAATACTTGACCCTTGTTGACCTCTTACAGAGAGAAACCCCGCCTGCCACTGCAACACTGTTGATTTGCTTAAAGCCCTTTTTTTTTGTCTTTTCCATTTCTTTTCCACTAACTTGCAATTCAGGATACATAATTAAACCGTCTCTATTATTAGAAATCTGCACACGGATGCATTTAGTCTGCAGGCGCTGGACAAGACTTCTCCCCCGAGATTTTGTAACCAAAGTCGTTTTGCCAGTCCTGTTTCGTGGTATTTATGTGAACACACTTTTCATCTGTCGTCCGTCTGACAGCTGATCAGAAAGTCAGACTCGGCTTTCCTTGAAGGCGGAGCTGCATTGGCCTAGTCTTTGCTTGTGTTTTGGTGATGAGCCAGCCTCGGGCCCGCTGTGCGTTTGGGTCCAAAGGGGCTGCACACCCGACGAAAAGATCCCTGGATAAATACAGACTGCTAAAGCATCGTTTGTCTCGGCGCTCAGAGCTGCTGTGGCGCCTGATGCATTCAGCTCGACATTTCTATTGGATTTTAGCTTTATATAAGATTTTAGTTGGACATAGGAGACAGACTCTTCCACTAACGCCGTTAAAGCACACTTTCATCAGTTTAAGACGTAAAAAAATCACCAGACCAAGAAAGCTTTTTGACAACAGAAACTGTTTTCTCTTTTTTTTTAGGAGATTTCACAGAAAAGCTCAGGAGCTCAGACGTATCTGGACAATTGACTGAAATAAAATTAATTGATATTGATTAAAGAGACAAATGAAGCAGATTAAAGGTCTGGATGAGACGCAAACACTGGAGCTACCAATATGAAGCCCAAGGAGATCTTGAAGCAAGTGAAGGAGGCCATTATTAGACTAAAAAAGACAGAAAAAGTTTAAACTGTGTGGCCAAATCAACAGTTTGGTAGATTATTTAAAGGACGGAAAGCTCTGAGCTTGAGAACACAGCAGATACACGATGCCATTTAGTGTGCTGCAGACCTAAAGATGTTTGAAGGCAAAGAAATGGAGCTGTTCTTCAACGGTCAAACCACTGATTTCAACCCGACGGAGCAGCTTTTCAGTTACTGAAGGCAGAAAGACCCAGAGATGAGCAGCAACTGAAGTACTGAAGTAGGGATGTGAATCCAGAACCGGTTCCCAGTTTTTCAATTCCTTGGAAAAAAAAAAATTGCAAACGATTCCCTTTTTGATTCCAGTGGGCACAAATGACGTCAACAACGACGCAACATAAATAAGCCAGCAGTCAATGGTAAACATGGCGCCTGATCGATACAAACGCTTGAAAGTCTGGTTACATTTCAGTAAAAAAGACAACAGGGCAACTTGCAAAACTTGCAAAGTGGATGTTTTATTTCAGATTTGCAAAATGCACAGTTTGATTGCATTTGACTTGATTGTATTTATTATCATTAGCTGACATAGTTTTATTTTCAGTTCACATCATCTTTTCAAAAAGGAGAATTTGAATTTCTATTAGAACTGCTCATGGAACTCATGGAACTGCCACGGTATAATTTATGTTGTATTTTGTTCATTTCTATGGAAAAATATTTATTTTATTATTATAACAATTATATTGGTGATGCTAATTGACCTTTTATCATGAGAATCGATAAGGGAACCGATAAGGAACAGAATCGTTAAGTAGATTTGAAAGTAGAATTGAAAATTGAGTTTAAATCGTAAACATTCCCATTCCTAGACTGCAGTTAAGGTCCGGAAAAACCCCTCCCAGGATTTGGTGATACCCATGGACTTCGTGTCCATACCTAAGCCAGTTACTGATTGCAAATGATTGTATTGTAGATATAATTTCTATTCATGGAAGATGCTGCTTTACTTTGTCCAAATACTTTTGAGCCCCCACCACTGGAGGCGCTTTGCTTAACTGGTGTTTACCTTAGGAAGTCTACACACCTCGATTGTGGAGGTGTATAAAGGCAAAATTATAGAAAACTCTGTCCAGATATTTCTGGACCTAACTGTACACAGGGTGTAAATGTGTGGATGGTGTGAATGTGGCTACTAATGTAAACCGTGTTGAGTCCTGAATACTAGAAAAACCTTTTATAAATATTGTCTGTTTACAAATCAAATGAGAACCGATGATGTCTGTCGTTGGCCTCGTCCCACGAGGACATCTCGCTCCGACTCTGTAGCACTTTCATTACCCCCGGTGAGTGGTGTGAATGTCACTAAGGCAGGACGAGATGGACGGAGGCACATCTGGGGTGAAAGGATCAGTGCCAGTTCCCGGCATAAACGCTTTTCGTGGTTGTTTAGCACCACAACTGATTAGGGGGGACCAAATGATCAAAAGGGTCTCAGTTGGGATTTGGTACATTCAATGGTGGATATACTGTACATGACAGTGTTGCAGCAACGCCGGGTTTGTCAGAAACCTCTGGCAGACGCTGTCATCACAGCATAGGATTATCTATCCACAGACAACCTGCCAACCCTTGTTTTTACACGCAGACCCTTCGTTAACGCTACACTCTAGCTGGCTAGCTGTAACTCGATTGGCTGACGAATGCTTAATGCGGAAAATTCAATTAGGGACGGAGGCAATGCCATCAATGCAATGCGTTCAGCCCACAATTCAGTCTGGCAACGACTGACATCAGCCCATTCAGACGGATGCAGACGATGCACGCAACACCCAGTGTGAGTCCAGCGTCCAGCATTTCGCTTACACATATCGTGCAAAACCTTTTGCTCATAAAACTTAATTCAAATGGGGTCTTGCTTTTAGTTCATTAGTTCATACTTCATTTCAATCACTTGTAAGCAGTATGTGTGTGCGTGTGATTTGGTGTTTGTGCTTCAAGATTCACAAACAAAGTCTTGCTTGGGGCCACCAAAATCCTGCAGCCGGCCCTGCTGAGAGCTGGTATAGTGGAAAGGTGCAACAGAGTGAGAGGATGGCTGAAAACGCCACACAGGATCAGTCCTCCTCTGGGATGGAGAGACCAGGAAGAAGCCTTTCTCTTTTGTTGGTTTGTATTCAGCCGTGCGTTTTATTTAGCCCCGGACTAAACAAAGCAGTCGCTGACCAGATACATTAGGGACTTGTTGTTGATTGTGGACGATGAAGAAGAGGAAAGAGACCGTCTTCAGTCTGTAGAAGGCCTTAATGCCTTGTGAAAGCACATACTGGGCAGGGGATATTGTGCCTTTTGTGGCATCGCAGCTGGAGGGTGAAGGTGGAGGTGGAGCAACGACTCTTTACAGTATAGTCTCCGCGTGGAAGCGGCTGATGCCTCACTCCTGTCGCTGTGAGACAGGAAACACTTCAGTAGACGGTTTCTATGGTCACTGAGAGACAACTATTTTGCTGATCAGCGTGGAGAAGTGGAGAGGTTCAGCCTTTCTGACGTTGCTGTTACTGTAACTGCCCTCGCTATCTGTGACGGACAGCTTTTACGCCCCAGATCAACATTTCTTTTGTTCGTCCGTTGCCTTCTTGTTTGATAACATGGGCAGTTTCAGTTCAAGCATGTTTGTTTTCCACACTGAGAAGCTCCATGAACAAGTGGGAGTCTGCTTTGCCGATGAAACACTTCAATCATGTTGAAGAAGGAGTTTCAAAAGGTGGATAAGGGCACCTGAATGTGATGAAGCAGTGAACGGTGATGTTTGATGCAATGATTAAATTACATGCATCTGCAGTCAAACCTCCAACACAGCTTTCAAACATGTGCATTATTATTATGCAGATATTAGCATTAATGTTTGACAGTCTGTACTGTCAGCAAAAACCACCGAAGTAACTTTGCACTCTCGTTCCGTTCATCTTTCACGACAAATGCGCAAGGTTTTACGGAGCTACAGAGGACATCCAGGAAGAGGCTGAAGAAAGTAAAGATTGTAAAGAATGAGCTACCAAGAGACCCAAGGTGAGTAAATCTGACCATGTCATAGAAACGACTTGAGTTGTGTTAACGTATATTGATGCGGAGCCATGGCACAACCATAACCTGGTTCGGTGCTCAAACGCTGCACCACGGGCTAGAGGGCTGCATTGGGATTGGGTCCCACCGGGTCCTGCGGGAGCCAACCCACATCTTGCAGGAGCGGGCAGTTTGAACTTTGCTGCGAGCGGCTAAAAAAAACACTGCGGGATCCTGATGCAGTCTAGCGACAAGATGGAAATCAATGACATGGAAAAGAACCTCAAACAAGGTCTTTAACAAGACAAAGCAAGGCAAGTCAGATATTTGGAGAAACTGCGTTTAGTGTCTGTGGCGCATCTTGGAAGAGAAACGCAGGGATTGGGACCCGGTGGGTCAGCAACATTCTCTCCCTCCACAGCAAAGTAATGGCCAAGTGGTTAATTTGTTAAATACATTCGTTTCATTCGTTAGCTTTCTTTGAATGAATTCTCAGAGTTTTGCGGATGCGGCGGGAGTGGATATAAACACTGCGGGAGCGGGCGGGAGTGTAACACACACAGGGGTGGGGGGTAATGGTCAGAAATGCAGCAGGAGCAGGATGAAGAAAACAGTCCCACGCAGGAATCTACCACGGGCCACGTGACAACGGTCAGTGCTCTCATTGGTCGAGATCAGTCCTGGCGAAGCAATACGTTTCCATAACTTAAAGGAGCTTGAGGCTACTTTTAAGAAATGAGACTCTCTAGCGCCACCCTTCACCACGACGGCCGTTGGGGGTACTGCAGCCAACAGTGAAGCCGGCACGGGAGAACGGGGAGAACGCACATGCAGCGTCATGTGACGTCACATCCGCAGCCCAGCGCGGGAAATTCGGGACCTAATTGCAGCACATTTTGCAGCACACAGCCTGTTCAAGGCAAAGGAGAGATACACTAGAGGGCTCATTATTTTGGGTTTGGAACGCTTCATCTGACATTATTACTAGAAAACTTAAAATGTATACGGATTTTTTTCATAAATCTTGCCAAAATCCGGCCTCAAGCTCCTTTAAAGAACACTTAATTACATTTTTCATTCCTGCCATCCTATAAATATTACATACTTATAATATAAATTATAAATTTTTTACTTACCTGTTATATTTTTTCTATTTTTACTTTAATTTGTGGTTTTATTGCTCAGTGGTGCTGTTTTTACCAGGTCAAATTCCTGTGTACATTGTACATTTGGTGAAATAAAGCGATTTCTGATTCAGATGACAACTGGCCAGAAGCAAGCGCTGAGAAGTGGAATGACACAACTACGCATTTATAGCAAACTGTTTTTCTATATTGTTTGTTTGTAAACTTTAGAACGCTAATAAAGCGTGACTGCCGCTGGAAGTTTTTGCCTTCTTTTGACATGTTTGTTTACGAGCTGTTGACAACCCACAATGCTCAAACTAGCTGTTGAAAGCCATATCAGCCCAAACATGTGGAAACTAGGTTACAGAGGTTTTTTACCTTCGAAAATGGAGTGTAACAGCGTTGTGATGCGGACCGGGGTGCCTTGACACAAATGAGTTTATTTGGCCCGACCTTCACAGTGCCGGTGTGAAAACCGCCTGAAGCCTCCGTGTCTGCAGGGAAACCTGTGATCACCACTGAGCATGACGTGTCCAAGGAAGTGCAATAAAAGGTCTGAACTCGGGCTGTCAAAGTTAACACGTTAATAATGTGTTGATGCTGATAAACCCCCCAAAAACATTGGTCACATGACCCTTTGGTTTTTTTGAAGAGTGGTTTTAAAGAAAAAAACCTTAGACCTTGTCATGTGCGGCGTACTGCCATGTTGCCCTGACAACTGTCAGGAACACGCCCACCGTATGTCAATCAAAGTTTGCAGCGGCTACCAGCTCCTTCAGCGGACCCCCGGCTGGTTTCAGATGTTGTTTTGGTGGCAAAATCTAATTTCCGCTGCGTTTTGCCGCCGTTCGGTTAGTATAAACTGCCGATCACCTCCTTTAGCTTCGTAGCATAAGGAAGTGATAATGACTAACCATTGGCTGAACCAAGTGTCAATCAAAAGGTAGGTATGTTTAGGTGTGTGTATGTGTATATATGGATACAGTATGTAGCCTATGTGTGTATGTATATACAGTATATATAATATATATATATATATATATACATATATATAATTTTAGACAAAGGGGCGAGAGCTAATAAGCTATGCTTCTTCTCACTCACTTTTCGAATATGTCATTTATTTTCGGTTTTTCTGTGCTTTATTATTTTGCTTCCTGGTAATTGGCATATTTGGAATAAACAGTACAAACAAAACAAAAACAAACAACAAAAAGGATAGTAGAAAAATAATGATTGTTTTATATAAATCAGTTGATGCCTAATGGAGCAAAGTTTGTCCCCTCCAGACTTTCAGGTTATGTTTTTGAGTCATAAGAATACAACAAAATACATTTGTTTAAAGCAATGTTAATTATTAAAAATAATACATTTTATATATTGGCGACTTAATAATAATAATAATAATAATAATAATAATAAATTTTATTTATAAAGCACCTTGTATTTAGCAAATCTCAAAGAGCTACAGATCAGAAAAATGAAAAATATATTAAAAATATATTTAAAAACAGAGCATATAAAATATATATTAGCTATAAGCTTTCTTAAAAAGTTCAAAGAGTTTTCAGGTCACGTTTAAAACCCTCTGCAGGCTGTGGGGCCCTCAGATGTTCGGGAAGGGCTTCCACAGCCTCGGAGCTGCAGAGGAAAAGGCCCGATCACCCATAGTGCGGAGCTTGGTTCTAGGAACTTGGAGGGTGTTTTTAGATGTAATGCAGAACGGAGGTTGAAAGAGGAGGTCTGGAGGGTGAGTAGTTCTAGGTATTGGGCGGCATGTCTGTGAATGCACTGATGAGTGAGGAGGGAGAGTTTATACTCAATTCTGAGTGGGATGGGGAGCCAGTGTAGTGATTTCAAAGAGGGGGTGATGTGGTCGTATTTGCGGACTCTTAACAGGATCTTGGCAGCGCTGTTTTGTACATGTTGAAGTCTCTGGATGTTCCTGTTGGAGACTCTGATGAGGAGAGCTTTACAATAATCCAGTCTGGACGAGACAAAGGCGTGGACAAGCTTCTCTGCATCTGCCAGAGTGAGTGTGTGTTGGACGGATTTTGGAGATGTTCCTGAGGTGATAAAAACTATTTTTCTTTCTACACCCAAGGTCACCTTACCTTGCCTGCTCCTGTATCATCGCAATTTGGATAAATATAGATTTTTAATGTAAACAGAGCATAAAAAAGTAATTTGTGTCATTAATCAAGAATTAACTACAAACATTTTTCAATGTATTGCAATTAAAAAGTTTAATCGATGGACAGCCGTAGTCTGAAAACAGTCCAGCGTGGAATCGGATCCGATCAATCAGGATGAATGTCCCAGATCACTCAGAGGTGATCCGGGACACTTGGGATTTAAGGTGGTACCTGTCAGTACGTGTCTGGGTAGTAACTTCAGTAGCTCTTTAACGTGTCAGCGTTTCACGTGTCAGACTGAGACCGATCAGATGGTCCAGATGAGGTCGTTTCAGCTCCCTATAAAACATTTTAACGATGAGACGGCAGAACAGTCTTTTATTCAGTATAATGATAAAATATTATCTTTGGCTGGACGAGAAATCAATTTCGTAGATAAAACAATTGATCTCTGGTAGGCTGGACCGAGTCTGCCGGGTTCTTGCTGACATCAGACCAGTTTATGTGCAGATTAACTGAAACCATGCTTGTTCTACACTCCTGACTACACATCCAATGACACTTTAAGAGACGTTCAGATCCTGGATATTCTGTTTCCGCTGTCCGATAAGTCAGAAAGTTGCACCATGCTGAATGACAAGGAAAAATAAATTTAGCTTCAGCTTTCAAAAGCTCAATTATTCAAATTTGCATTGAAACCTGAATGTGATTTGCAGTGTCTCAGCAAGAGACTTCATTGATCGCCCTCCCCACTGAACTAAAGTGGTGATCAACACTCAGGTCTTCATGAAAGCAGCTCTTGCTCCCAGCAGGTTGGAGTCGCCTCCCTGCGGTTCACTTTCGGCCTTCCTGTTGTCTCGAACAAGCGTCTGCTCACTCGGTGACCTCTCTCACAGACGAGGTGTCGTCTCCTTCAGAGCTGTCGCTGTGCATATGTTTTAGCTCTCACACCATGTTCGGAGGATGTGTGAAACTCTCTGGGGTGGAGGTCGGTTCTGTCCGAGGGGTGTCGGTCCACGTGAGCACACTTCAGTCACATGGGCATCCAGAAGCCAAACTGCTTTTTATTATTTTACCTCTTTTCTTATCATTTGATTTCATTTTATTTGTTATTTACTGTTTAATTGTGTCTTGCTGCTTTGAATGTTGATGTAAAGCACTTTGAATTACCTTGTGTTGAATTTTGCTCTACAAAACAGAGCCGGCCCAAGGCATAATAAGCGAATAAAGCGGCTGCTTAGAGCCCCGTGACCACTAGGGGGCCCCCAAGAGTTAAAAAAAAAAATGAATTAAAGCTACAAGCAGCGATGAATGGGCCCTTGCACGTGCAATTTTCACCAATAAAGGTCAAGGACTCAAAACCGAGTCTGATGACACCACCCACGAGTCTTTATGTCAAACCATTCAAAAGTTATAGTAGAAAATAGGAACTATCAAATATCGACCAATCAGAAGAAGGGGCGGGGCTAATTTGCACCAATTATGGTCAAGGACTCAAAACCGAGTCCAATGACACCACCCACGACTCTCTACGTCAAATCATTCAAAAGTTAAGGCAGAAAATAGGATCTATCAAATATCGACCAATCAGCTACAGTACTAGTATCACTTCCTGTTTAACGTTGAAGTTTGACGCGGCGCTACGGCCACGCCATTTCACGAAAAACTCACGATTTTGATAACTTTTCATCGTTGACGTCTTTTGTGTCTCCTGAGCGAGTTTTATGTCAAACGGACGATCCTGCTAGGAGGAGTTCGTTAAAGTACGACATGTGAAAATGGCATAAATTGCGCCAAAATTACACGATTAATTCAAAATGGCCGACTTCCTGTTCGGTTTCGGCCATGGCGCCAAGAGACTTTTCTTTAAGTTGCGACGTGATATAGGTGTGTACCGATTTTCGTGCATGTACGTCAAACCGTATTGTGGGGCTTGAGGCACGAATTTTCTAGGGGGTGCTGTTGAGCCATTAGGCCACGCACATTAATGCAAACCATTAAATATCAAATGGAAAGATAAAGGTATGTTTGCATGTCTTAGTGTAACGTTTGCTGTCAAGGAAATTGTGAAAAGTTTCCTCAGGTTAGGAAAGTCCCTCAATAGCCTTGACGTTGCGTGCGTGTGCAGCCTATAGTAGCCAATGAGCTATGTGTATTTGTAATGACAGGGAACAACATGAAATAAGTTTATAGTGGGTGTGTGAATGATCAATAATCAGTATTATTGGCAGTAATAGAGGGCCCCAAAATCTAATTTTGCTTAGGGCCCCATGGAGGCTTGGGCCGACCCTGTCTACAAATAAACTTGCCTTGCCTTGTGAGCTCTCCCTGTTTTTCTGTGCAGGCTTCCAAGGTGTACCTGAGCCTCTCTGCAGGATTCAGAGCACCGATAGCCCGGATCAGACACGGTGATTCTCAGAAGCAACCTTCACGTCTGATTGTTGGATTGCCCCGAGCCCTCGGCAGCCATGTACCTAATCATTTAGCCTAAGTAACTTGTTGACATGGGACTGTCCTCCAGCTGTCTGGGCGGGCCATCCTCTTGTCTCCGTGCTCAGATTTACTCACCGGAGGGAATAGCTATTACATCTCCTGTTATTATTTGCCATAAAAATGCACTGAATGGCGGCCAACTCTGAGGTGCTATAAAAAGCAGCGGGGTGTGAGATGGTGTCTGCGCATCATCAATCAGACACACTAGTGAAACACTGGGCCTCTCCACCAGCTAGTGGAAATTGATTTTTCTGTAAGTCCTGGCGATTAGGGTGTGAAGAAAAGGATTGAAGGTGGGAGGGTGGGGGTAAGGGATGAGTCAAACTGGGAGGGATGGGATGAAGTGGGATCGAGCAGTGTGAGGAAATACGGGAGGGGAACGTCAACGTTGGTTCATGCTGTTAACCTTTCCTTAAATCTTCTGTCCTTGTCGAAGTTCAGGGCAGAAAAAGGCAAAAACGAGACTCTCAGCTTGAATTATGAACCAAAACATTCAACGGCCGAGATTCATTGAAATCAATAAAAAAGCCTTTTTCACTACAGACATTTTTATTGTCGCAACGGGGAGAGCACTGGTGTAATTAACAGCCTTAATAAAGTCTGCAGTCCAGTCAGGTGTTCCATCTCCAGGGTGCCACTAATGTCTGATTTTCCAGGGCGTTGGATCACACTCGTAATTCATGCAATGCTTTCACTTCCAAATGTGCGTTTTAGTGCGATAATCAGGGAGGGTAACGAGAGACATGCACGTAACATCCAAGGCTTTACTGTCTAAACATATCAGGCTTAATGCAAAGGTCATGAAAACATGAAAACAAGGTAAAAGAAAGTGTGAAGACAAGCGGAAGGCTGGAGGGTGATGCTGAAGAGAATAATGGGCAACGAGTCGATCTGAGTCATGCCTATGTGGCATAAACTGTTCAGATATGGACCTGTAGACCTCAATTATTAGGGAAAAAAATAATCAAATTAGTACTTTAAAGCCACTCTATGTAGTAAAAGCACCTCTGACCCAAAGGGGGAAGCATATCATAAGAAAGCTCATGTGTCACCCCCTGGCGTAAGACACAACAAAGTTAATCTCGAGTGGGGCAAAGTGGTATTACAAGATGGGCTGAGCCGCCCCAACTCATTAGTACAGTAGTTTAAAGTGCCCTTTTTTCACCCCAGAGGATCTATACCATGGATGTATTATATTAACCTGGATACCGGACCGGAAAATGGCCGCCGTTCATTTCAATGGAAGTTGCTCGCCTGTCGCTTACGCCGAAAAAGTTCCTGACTTCCGGGTTTACTTCTGCGTTGTGGGGCCCATAGAGCATGCGCAGTTGAGTCACCTCCCATGATGCTCTGGGGCCATGCCCTGGGGCAATGAGAACGAGTATTAATATAATATGTTTTAAATAATATATTAATTAATGTATATTATTACATATATTATTAATGTATTAATATAATATAATTATATAATATCTATTAATATAATACATCAATGGAGTGCACGGACACAGCCGTGACGTCACGCCCAGATAGAGACTTTTCTGGCCGTTAGAAAACATTTTTGACGGATATAAAGTCCATGACTTAAAAATATAGAACACAAAGATTAGTAATTAACGGTGATTACAGCTGGAGGTGTCCTGTGAACAGTTTTAGAGGCTTCTCTTTTACTATTGCGGTCTATGGGAAAAAAGCTTTTTGGGCCCCATGGGATTTTTTGTTGCAGTACCGCGGCTGGCCACTGGGAAAAATCGGCGTGCCTGCTGAGTGCGAGACCAGGGGCCTGATCTATACTAGTCATGCCAGTTTTTTATTCCTCTTTAGTTTTAAGAGCTGGTGAATGACTGTTTATTTGTTTTTTGCTGCAAAAACATGTTGATTGGACGTGTTATTAGCATTTCTGCAGCCGAGTATGAGTCATCGCTTAAATCCCGCCCCTGCACCAGTGGGGTCGGTTTGGTGCATTCTCTAACCGATGGAAACAGCTGTGAATAGGGATGGGAATCGAGAACCACTTTTTGTTCAGAACCAGTTCCCAGTGTTTCAATTCCTTGGAATCGTTTGCAAATTTTGCGAACGATTCCCTTTTTGATTCCAGTGGGCACAAATGATGTCATCACACACGTTGCTATGTAAGCTCTGTAAACATGGCGCCCAGTGACACAAAAGCTCAAAAGTCTGGTTACATTTCAGTAAGAAAGACGACAACTGGGCAACTTGCAACACTTGCCAAGGTGATATTTCGTCAAAGGGAAGAAATACTACCAACATACAAAAACATTTGCGCACACAGCATGCAATAACTATCAATGAATGTCGCGTTTTCGATCCGCTCCGGACCGACGTCAGTAATTCTCAACCCAGCAGCAGCAACGTTAGCATGTCCTTGGCTAATAATATTGCGGGTAACTAATTAGCCAACAAACACTGCCTATTGTATTAGCGCAATTTGCCTCATTGTTGTACTTTTCTTTCAAATGAGAATCGATAAAGAACCGAATCGTTAAGCTGAATCGAAAATGGAATCTGAATCGTAAAAATCGCATCAATTCCCATCCCTAGCTGTGAGCGGGAGGACACCAAACCCACTTCACATGAGAGAAGTTTTGCAGCGTGAATTGGGACCACATCTGTTGAAACAAAACAACAACAAAATATGGAGCGCTAGCTCCTCCTCCCTCCTCCTCCACCTCTTCAGTAGTTTGTGAGAAAACATGCCGCATCATAAACTCAGTTCCCACTCTGTATGTTTCCACTTCACTTTGTTTGGTCTAGAGATTAGTGGCGGCGAGTGGATGAAGAGAAGACGTGACAAAAGTGTCCTGAGTTAGAAATCCCCTTCACTATAAAGATTATAACGCAACATGAACATAATTCACAGTAAAATGGCAAAATGTATTCAGTATTGTGATTGTAATTCTGCTTACGTGCTGCATAGAAGAAGTTACAACATTTTACGTAACCTTATAAAGACTAGTGACATTTAAAGGGCACCACATGTCAGCCTGCTTCTTAAGAAGTATCTGTTACAAAAGTCGTTTGTTGGTTAAAGCATCATAAATATTGTGGTTTGCTGCTTATAAACAGTCTTGTTGTGCTCAAAATTCTTGTAAGTTTCAATGCTGTTGAGTTCTGCTCTTGTGGTCATTCATCCAGTTTCACTATTTTGTCATAGAGAGAAAATAAAAGCTTGTTGTTGCAGCATTAGAGTCTCTGTTTTTCCCCTCCCTCGGGCCAATTCAACTGAGTCACCGGAGTAAAACACTGCCCTTTTATGTCTTTAGAAATTGGAAGTATAAATAATTTCAAGGTTTCTCTACCTGCATTATGTTAAATTTCTCCAAAAAAACCCCAAACAAACAAAAGCTTTGCATCAAGCAACACACCCAAGTCCCAGCTTTGCAGCAAACAAAGCTGGGACTTGGCAGGTTTGTATCAACAATTTCGAACCAAGAAATCAAGTTCAGTTCCATTGATACACCATTGTTTTACACTTTCCAATGCTATAATTTGTTTAGCGGGTAGCACGATGGCAGGAAGACTCCTGGTTTGAATCCCAACAGGATTCTCTCTGTGCTTGCGTGGGTTTTCCCCCCGGTACGCCGGCTTCCTCCTACAGCCCAAAAACATGCTTGTTAGCTTAATTGGTGTTTCCAAATTGCCTACAGAGTCTGTGTGGTTGTGTATACACTATATTGCCAAAAGTATTAATTTGTCGCCCTCACAGGCGTATAAACTTGAGTCACATCCCATTCTTAATCCATATGACGTCAGTCAACCCTTTGCCGGTATGACAGCTTCGACTCCTCTGGCACAGCTTCCCATAAGGTTCAAGAGCCACTCCAGCTGACTCTTCTCGAAGTGAAGGAGCAGCGGCTCGACTCCGAGCTCCTCCCGAGTGACTGTGCTTTCTCACCCTGTCTCTAAGGGAGCGTCCAGCCACCCTGCAGAGGAAATTCATTTCGGCCGCTTGTATCCGTGATCTTATCCTTTCGGTCACTACCCAAAGTTCATGACCGTAGGTGAGGGTGGGAGATCAGACTGACCAGTAAATCGAAAGCTACGCCTTTCAACTCGGTACACCGAACGCATAACTGCGGATGCTGCACTGATCCATCTGTCAATCTCACGCTCCATCTTTCCCTCCCTCGTGAACAAGACCCCGAGATACATGAACTCCTCCACTTGAGGCAGGACTTCTCCACCCACCCGGAGAGGGCACGCCACCCTTCCTCAGTGGAGAACCATGGTCTCCGATTTGGAGGTGCTGCTTCTCATCCCAACTGTTGGTACTGGGTTGCAGACCGCCCCAGCACATGCTGAAGGTCCCGGTTCGATGAAGCCAACAGGACAACATCATCTGCAAAAAGCAGAGATAAAACCCTGTGGGTCCCATACTGGCTACGCCTTGAAATCCTGTCCATAAAGATTATGAACCGAACCTTGGTCGCATTGCCGGGTTTTTAAACCACTCTTCAGAAACCTCTGTGTGTGACATCACATCCATCCATCCATCAATCATCTATACCCGCTTGTTCCAACTCGATGTCACCAGTCTGATGGAGCCTTTCCCACCCGTCTTCTGGTGAAATCCCATCCATTACCGTGATAGTTGGTGTTTGCTGATGTTTACGCCGCTCTGTAATTACACCACCAAACACTAGGTGGCAGTGCGGGCTGTTTTCTGTTATACCTGACGCCTCCCATTGTTTACTTCCTTCATGTAGCTCAGGCGTGACGTGCACATCTGCTCACGGATTTACGAGGATTTCATGACCAAAAACCCAACTGAAAGGAAGAAAGTAAATTAAACTACTTTCACACGTAGATCAGGTTTCCAGTGATCTTTGTGATTCCCAGCATGCACCCTCCCAGCTCGGCTCAGGTGTGCATCTGCGTCCGGCCCATCGGGCTCCCTCACCTTATCTCCAGTCCGTTCACTGCGCACCCCCCCACACACACACACATAACTGCACACTAAGCTGTGATTCAGTGCACTATTATTATCATAGCCTGGACAGGCTGATGTTCTCAGGCATGCAGGGACCCCCCCCCCCCCCCTCAACCTTCCCCGCTTGTGTCTCCAATAAGCATAACCATATCTGACAAGGCCAGAGCTGTTGAGGGGGGGGGGTTTCTCACCTCCTTTAGATAGCTTTCCCTTCTCTTGGCTCATTTCCTTGGGCCTTTTGTAGCCTGAGACTCCTCCTTCCTGATATGGAGCTGGTTTTTTTTATCTGTTTTTATATTGTTTGCTCAAGCAGTTCTTCTTTTTACCCTACCTGTCTGCATCCCGGGGCATTAAGCGTTAGCATTAGCGAGGCAAAGCAAACAATAACTCGTCTTCAGACAAGACGGGATGGGATCCTGCAGAGATGAGCCGAGATGAGGCACCGTGCCGCGAAGCAGTTGGACGTATGTTTTCGGGGCATCAGACATGTCTCGGTTTCAGTGCGGATACTTAGGAATGCTGGGAGAGTTTTCCACGGGAGCCGCACGCACACTTGAGTGAATGTCATTTACTACCCACACACTGCCGTTCCCGACTCGATCTTGTGTCTGCAGAAATGCCGTGCGTGCGCCCATTATCTGGAGAAGGGGCCGCCGGAGCGTGAGGGGCATCTTTTGCCTGACTGACTTTCATTTACAAAGTGGCGATGTTACTTTTGTGTGGGGAAATGAGATAGCGGCGCTGCAGACACCGGGCCGCATTATCCAGAGCTGGAGCGCGCACATCCAGCTGTCTCTCTCTCTTTTTTTTTCGCCTTTATCAGCGTCTTTTTTTTCTCACATTGTTCATCAGCCCAAGAGACAAAAAGAAAAAAAGAAAAAGCCCACGTCTCCGAGGATCAATTAGTCACTCCCAGCGAGATGTGGAGCGGAGAGGGAGCTGAGGAGACAAAAGCCACGGCCATGTTGGCGTCGCGGCGAGGTGATGAAGTGACATAGTCTTCCTTCCAGGCCATTAACGTGACAAGCAGTCCTTGTCCGGGGAAGGTGGACCTGACAGCGTGGTGGTGCCCCGCCAGGACCTGGAGAGCCCTCAAAGCCCCCCCCACCCCCCCTTCTACTCTCAAGCTGTTTTCATTAACTCTGCCTGTTTCTTTCTCTTCTCCCTTTTTTTTTTTACTCTGGGATGGTCTCCCAGGAGCAATTTTTTTCCCCTCTCAATTACTCTGTCTCTCTCTGAAGCTCCCAGGTACCCACCCCGTCGCTAACCCATCCCAATGTTTCCTTTCATCTTCGCCATTTCTCCATCCCCGTAGTCTTTTCTTTCCACACCTCAGAATCTCTCTATCTCTCAATATCACCCACCTCCACCTTCCTCTCTCCCCTCTCCCCCGGCAGCATCTCATCTTCTCGCCTCGCTCTTAAGGTGATTGCAGGCGACGCGGGGCGGCGCGAAAAGAGCGAGCTGTCACGGAGAGTCAAAGCAGGACGCCGGGCCCAACAAAAACACAGGAAGGTAAACACTCACTATTTTTGGGTCCCTGTCACGCGGCCTGAAGTAGCCCGAACCTTTATATGAATGAATGGATGAAGAAAGAAATGGAGGTGTGTGCTGCTGGGAGGCTGTTTTCATCAGGTTTTAATGCTACGTCAGATGTTATGATGCATAAGGGAACAACGTATTTACTCTGGCGGACAGCTCGTACTGCCTGGGTGAACGCTGACGGGCCGCATCAGATATTCTGTTTACTAGACATCACTTATACTAAGCAGTAAATATGGATATTTTCGGTGTATTGAGTGACAGGAGGAAATGTACCGGTGTGGCAGAGGCCACTTTAACTAATGATTTTAGAGGAAGACATGTCAGTCTCAACTCTGCAACGAAAAGCCCCAGGGGCTGCTGGGAAAAGAGGCCTTGTTTCAAGGAAATCAGAAGACTATTTAAGGATATTTTAGTAGGTTTAACAATTTTAGAAAGCCCCATTGGCAGAGATATTTAGCTTAAAATTAAACATTTTGACAAGATTTAGAAATATATATTGGGCTTTTTTTGCAGTGTAAATGTTTGTAATTCTCAGCGTTTTGTTTCTTTTATTCAAATTACCACCTTCTTTATTTTCAATTTCTATTTAACTTTTCATGGTTTTGTCTTATTATTAGTATTATTCTAGTTAAAATAACTTTAAATGGTGAACTGTTGCACGTATCTTCCCAGAAAACACACAACACTGATAGCACTTTTGGTCCTCATCCTGGTCTGCATGGGGATCACCGAGACGGTACTAAACTTGGGTCTTTAGTGTTTTATAATAATATTTTGACTAGTTTTGGAAATATATTGGGCTTTTTTGCAGTTTAAATGTTTGTAATTCAGATTTTCAGTCAGTTTTTCATGGTTTCATCTTATTATTAGTATTATTTCAATTAGAATAACTTTAAATGATCTGTTGCACTTATCCTTCCAGATAACACACAAAGACTCTTTTGGGCCTCATCCTGGTCTGCGTGGGGATCACCGGGACGGTACTAAACTTGGGTCGTTAGTGTGATATGAGCCGGATCTTGGCCCAGACTCTCATACGGGCTACAGAGAAGTGCTGCGAGAGCCAGATGTGGCCCAGCGGTCCTGAGAGTATGAAGAACTGGGTTCAGGCAGCCGCAC
The DNA here is from genome assembly GCF_033807715.1 of Cololabis saira. Classification (NCBI taxonomy): domain Eukaryota; kingdom Metazoa; phylum Chordata; class Actinopteri; order Beloniformes; family Belonidae; genus Cololabis; species Cololabis saira. The sequence continues at coordinate 32,150,939 of NC_084598.1, forward strand.
CGAACCCTAAAATAATGCCGCCAGTCAAAGCCAAATGTGGGCCGCGTTTGGGCCGAACCATCTTTGCTGGACAACAATCGATAAAACAATAACAGCTTCAGACTGCTTAATAACAGGTTCAGGTAGCTAAAGACGCTCGGCCACCCGAGGGTTACAGCGCAGACTTGTAGCTGTATTGGATATTTTCTCACTCGCCTCTCCTGAGTATTTTTCTATAAATATGTTATTCTCTGCAGCTGCGATGTAGTTTGTGTTGAAATAACATCTGTGCTTGTTTCATTTCATTTTATTATAAACAACAGAATTGTTTTTGTTTTTCTCTTGAAAAGAAAAGTCTGACAACTAAAACTGAAGCCCTGAATAACCAGCAGAGTCAACAGTAACTCTGGGCCGCTCCCAGTCGTCTCCAACGGCAACTCTGCATCACTCATGACACTATATCACACATCAGTGATGAAACTAGCTGACAGAGCCACATCAGGGCTGAAAAAAGTAATAATGGATGAGAGAGCGAGGGAACATCTGTGGAAGAAGTAAACCTCCGAGTCATTAAAGCCACTAAGAATCCGGCCTGCAGGGGGAGCCACTGAGCTGAAAACCAATAACTGCTTTATGCCACTTTAAATGATAAAGATAGATATGATAAAAATGTGAGGTTTAAAGAAAAAAAGGAGCAGTTTAAAATGAAAACGTGACATACGTTGACATGATTTTAATTACATTCAGAAGATTTAGTTAAAATTGAATTAAAAAGTGATGAACACAGAACAAAGACATTTAGTATCATTCACAACAGTTTCCATCCGTCCGTCCGTCCCTCCATCCATTCATCCATTCATTCATTCGTCCATCCATCCATCTGTCAGTCCATCCATCCATCCATCCATCCATCCATCCATCCATCCATCCATCCATCCATCCATCCATCCATCCATCCATCCATCCAAATGGATGGAAAAACTGAAGAGATTCAATTGCAGATAAAAAAGCAGTGAAAGGATGTATAGATTGAAACTCACTGATAAACTGTCAAGAGCTTCACTGATATCTGAAACTGTGTTCTCATAATAGCTGCTCATTTTTTCTTTATTGTCACAACATTCACTGCTCATTTTACATCACAAATGTCATTTCTTTAAACACTCAGAGAAGCTGTGATACTTTTCATGAAAACCTTTTGAAATCACAATGGACATTTATAAAATGGAGAAGATAACGGCATTTATTAATGATAAATTGGAGAAATTCACCTCATACTGGGAAAACTGGGTCAACTACGTCACGCTCCATAGGCCTGATTTTATTTTCTCAAGTCAATGATGGTGTTATGTTGAAAAGATCACTCCCCATTTGTACATAGTATTTTTTGTTGGTTTGTCTTTCTTTTCATTGTTTGGACATAAAACAAAAACATTATTCCGACATTTAGGACAGACAACAGATGTATGCATATCAACATATGATGTATGCATAAATAATTTATCGGATGTGAATGTCTAAAGCTGAATGTCAATAAAAAGAAGAAAAAAAAGAAAACCTTTTGTCACTTTGGTCTTTCCACACGAAGCCAAGAGACGCTCAAACCCAACCAAGCATCGCCATCACGGCCCAGCGGTGAGACGGAGAGCTCGTCTCACCTCTGTTACCGTCTCCAAGGAGGTGCAACAGAAAATGCCACCTCTGTCCAGTTTCTGTCTAAAATGTTATTATTTTTCAAAACAGATACTCCAGCGACCAACCAAATAACTCCGACTGGTTTTCTGCTGCATGACCTTTTGGAGTGGAAATAAAAAATATGTGGATCGGATAAAAATACGTGTTGTATTATGTGTCTGTTTTAATGAGAAAAATGTTTTATCAGATAAACTGATCAATCAGTTTTTACATTATTATTCAGCTCACACATTTTCATTTCTTATATTTCCATTTACAAGCATTTTTCACATCTTTTTTTAAATATATATTTATATGTACATCTTAAATGAATTTCACCCTTGAGGCCTCGTTTTGAAGAGATAAAAGCGGAACCTCCACAGTTAAAGCGCCATTTTCCAATTCACACGCTTTTTTTTTCTTTTTTTAAATCACCTTTTAGGGACAAATGGTCCAAACCACATGATTAAAAACACATTTGGGTTATTTAACATCAGACTGTCTGTAGTTTCTGACTGAACTCGTGAGGGATTGACATGTCTGACGTGTCAAAAGGAAAAGCTTTTATTGGCAGTAATATGATCAGCACATTAACACCTCTCTGTCACAATAACGCTGAGAGTAAATGTGTATTAGTAAATCAGCTTGACAACCTGTCAAGTAACGTGGAGATAACATAGATGGCCAAAATCTCAACAGATCTTTCTTGACGTTTTAGACAAGACGTAAGTTGCACACTTAAAGACGAGAGACACATTATAAACTGTTGAGTTACATGAGTGAAGGCCTTTGTTGGTTACCTGGACAACTATTCACTTTGCAAATATTGATCCGTTACGCTTCCCATTTACAGCTGTTTCTACTGGTACATAACGTACCGAGCCAATCAGAGTGAGCCAGGGGGCTTTAAGTGGTAGGCGTTTTTAGATTTATTATCCCTGGAACAAAACCTTTTGTAGACGGAAGGAAAGGCTAGCACAAAATGCCAGCCCGTGTCAGTTAATGTCAAAAGGACAGGCGACATGCTAGATCTGATTGTTAAAGGCGGGGTATCCGCAAGTGTAAAAGGGGCTGATGACTCGCATACGAGCATCAAAGAGCCAAAACTCTGTAATAACTTTAATAGATGCCAGTCTGGTTGTTGCTGCTCTTGGTGTCTCTGGCGGTAGGACCATTCTTTTCTGACGCCATCTAGATTCTTCTGCGTTCATTGGTAATTTTCTCCTGGAAATCACAGCCATCGCAGAATTTGGACACTGTTGAATATTAAAAATAATCGCATAAAGTAAAAACATTATAGCACAACCACTTGCTGTTCAAATTATGACCTTTTTAAAAAAAAAAAAAAAAAAAAAAAAAAAAACTGACACTTTTAGGCCCAATGTGACTAAGAAATGTATTATAACATTAAAGAGTTACAGAAGTGTTATAAATTAAACTACCACGTACATAACATAGTTTTAGCCAGTATATTTTAACAGGGAGTCTGAGCACCAATAAAGGCCTTTTGAAGTTGCACACTTTGAGCCACTCTCGGTAGCAGTACCTGATCTGACCACATGGGGGCAGAAGGTTCACGTCTCTGCTCTTCAGCCAACAAACCAGACCCACATTGCCCCCATGTGCTCAGAAGTGGTTTTGCTACATGAAGTGGCTTTAACTGCGGGTAGGAAATGTTGAAAAAAAACGTTGAGATTTTTTAAATTAAACAATTATGCCGATGCATTTTCTGAATATTGACGCTCTTTGTTTAAAACTGTGTGGGTGCAAGTTGGACCACTGAGCCGTTTTCATCTCTTTTCTGCTCGGCAGTCATTTGCTCCCTGAAGATGGAAATAAAAGGGAGTCCGTCTTTTTAAACGTTCTCTGTGTTTGCTGCATCAGTCAGTGTGAAACAACTGTGGATGTGGAATAAACGTGCACGCATGGACACGCTTTATTTGCACAAGCCCATCACACACTCATTCCCAATTGGGGAAATTGGTTGAACAAGGGACAAATCTTGCGAGCCGTTAACTCCGCTCGGCGCGTTCGCGTCTGTGAATAAAAACACAGTTATTTCTGCCGTTATGGGACTTATTCGGCGTGGAAGTTTACTGCGCCCGCGGCGCTGCTTCTCAGTGTGTGAAGCGAAGGGAGGGAAGACGGAGTGACATGTGAACACTGTTCCCGAACACTCTGTCTCGTCTTATCGGTCCACCACTGACTTTGAACCTGCCGCATTTACAACTGCTAAAAGGTCACCGTTGCCTTATTCTAGTACTTCCGGTAACTTCTGGTCCACTTAGAGTCGCTGTGACACTCACCGGTTTTGTTTTAGTCCTGACTGGAAAATAAATCAACAAACATTAGTGACATTCTTATTACAGTTTATCCCCGGGTGAAATATGTCATTAATTCAGCAGTGAACGATTTTAAGTATTCATTTGATCTGGAATCTGATCTGATCTTCATCTGAACCACAAATACAATATCATTTACAAAATAAAATAAATGAAAGACTGAGTTTCCAGAGCTCCATTGCCACAGTCTGATGTGACTATCCATTTTTCCACAGCATCTCGACTTGGTTGAGGTCTGGACCGCTCCAGAAGATCAGACTTCTGTGGAGCTTTTACATCAGCGCTGATGGACATCGTCCAGCTGCTTCACTCAACTTGATATTATCCTGCAGGATATTATGTCAAACTCCACCGTACCTCACTGTTAGGACGATCCTTTGATGCTGGTAAGATGCACCCTCCTTGTGTCATAGGATCATTCTTCCTAAATAATTCAACTGTTTTTCATCTCTTTGGCAAACTTCGGGCACCTCGCATTTACTTTCTTGGAGAGGAACAGCTTCCTTCACGGTGTTTTGACTCCTGTCTGTGCTGTAACTTGAACGGTGGAGTCATAAACAGAGACGTTTCCAGCTCCTTGTCTTCAAGCCTTTACCTCACTGAGGATTCGCAGTTGTTACTTAGTGACATATCTCCAGATCCAACTGTGGACGATGGATGCCTAAACCCTTTTGAGACGACTCGCATCCCACTCCAGCCTTAATTGGATCGACTACTCTTGATCAGACGTCTTCAGAGGTCTTTTTATAGTACACGTCAGCAGATGCCTCTTATGAACGGGAAACTTAAAATGTGTCTTATCATCCATCCATCCCTTTTCCATACCCGCTTTATCCTTTGCAGGGTCACGGGGGTCTGGTGGAGCCTATCCCAGCTCATTACAGGTGAGAGGCAGGGGTCAACCTGGAGAGGTCGCCAGTCCATCTCAGGGCCACATATACATGACAAACAACCATGCAGACGCTAGAAGTCTGTTCTTTTATACTGTACTGTGTTTTTATATTAGTTTTTTTTTAATGGTTTTTCTGCAATGACATATTGTTATGTGTCCTGTCAGTGTTATGTCTATATTGTCACTGTCTTGTCCAAATGTATATACACTGTGGGCCTGGGGAGCATTGCAATTTCGAATCCTATGTACTGTATAAACTTGTACATATGGTTTTGACAAAAAAAGGACAAATAAAAGTAACTTGAACTTGAACTTGACTCACACCTACGGGCAATTTAGAATCATCAATTAACCTAGTATACATGTTTTTGGACTGTGGGAGGAACTCCAAACTCATTATTTTCATTATATACTATTTGCACCCCAGTTATCTTTAGTTGAAGTGTGTGTCTAATTTTATTTACACTTCCATCAGCAGGTGTGTTCTTTAAAGGCACAAGAAATTATACTTATACTACTACCACTGCAGTAGCCTAAGCAGGCGAGCCCAGACTTCTCTCCCTGGTAACTTCATCCAGGGTCTCCTTCCAGTGGGATGTGCCTGGAAACGTCACCAGTGAGGGGTCTAGGAGTCTCCTCACCTGATGCTCGCTCTACCTCATCTGCCTCCTCCCAATGTAGAAGAGTAGCGGCTCCTCCCATTCATATATACCTTAACTAAAGCAAACTGTGTTTGTCTTTAGTTGTGAATCAGATGGAGATCAGGTTACATTTAACGGTGAATTACTAAATAAAACCACTGAGTAACTTGTACATTCCACTTCAAACCTCATCCAGTTTTATTTGATGCTTTGGTTTTTGAAATCCCAGTGGCAGGAGTGGCGTCTGTGTCTCAGGTGGAAAAGTGGGCCGATAACTAACCACGAGATTGGGCGTTCAGGGAAGGTGCTGGTGAACCCGGAGAAACGCCACACAGTCCAGATCTGAACCAGGAACCTCCCCGGCTAATTTAAGGCTTTAATTGTGTCGTCATCACTTCCTTGACCCATCTTCAAGAGACAAAGAATGAGAGACTAAGCAGTTTCTTCTTGCGTTTTCCATGAGCTGATCTAGTAACGAGCATCTGAGCTCAGCGTTGCTGCCGCCATATGAAGCTTTCAGTCTCGAGGCGCTGAAGTCAAGCTGTTCGGCTGCTGCAGACGGAGGGAAACGAGCCGTGGACGCTGACGCTTCCTGACACTTCTTGCTCCAACTTCTCCGGTCCTGCGCTCAGCTGCTCACATGTGCGGCTGCTCTAACAGAGAGCTTTTCACGGCCGGTGTTGTCAACACTCCTGAAAGCCTCACGCTCCTCGCTGGGCGCGAGCGGCGTCACGCTGGTACGATACCGCACACATAAGCGCCCGCTACACATCCTGCTCCACCATTTCAAGCCTCCCTTCGCCGTTAGCCACAACAGCACACATATTCGCTCCGTCCCCACCGCCCCTTTTTTACGCTGCCGTGACAGCTTTGTCACAAAGATGAATTCATCGTCAGCACTGCAGCCAAAACAAGTAATTTGATTGCCCCGACCACAAATTAAGTTAGTGTGATTCAATTTTCGATTTGGGCTTCTCCTGCAGCCATACATCAAGGGAGACATATTTCATTACGCAGCGAAACCCGCGGGCCGGGTGGGCGCTGGTGGCCCCGCTCCCTCCACAGGAAAACATCATGGGAGCATTATGGCACTTACTCGATACCGCTGCGGGTCCGGTCTGAACCGCGGCGGCCCGGGTGCCACCGGCGGGCTCATTATCCGGCCGCCACGTGCCTCTTGTTTGAAAAGCCGCGATCCGAAGTGTGACGAGATCTGGGCTGCCGGAGAAATCCTTGCGAAACCGATGCAGAGCTCTGGGATTTGGTACTTGGAGACGGTGACAAATGATGACATGTGTGCCAATAAATGAAATCATCTCCTGGAAGGTGCTGCAGACTCTCACGCAAGAAGAGGTCTGCTCCTCTCCTGCCCTCATTAGCATTCTGATACCATCCCACCACCGCCTACGTTTTCACCTTCTCATTACTCTCCTTTGTTTCGCCTTCTCCTTAAACTTTCTTCCCGGCTTCTTGACTACTAAATGGGTTTAAAGGCAGAGTGCTCAATCAGTGACTACTACCACCTCCTCCTCCGTCCCTGTGCAGCCTCCCTTTCCCCCATAATGGAGCCAAGAGCTTTCTAATTAAACTGCCGGCTGTTCTTCTGAGTAACCAGAGTTTGAAAGCCGTGAAGTGAATATGCAGGGCCCAGCCATTAATTCGAATGAATATCCCCCAATGTGGTAATGAAATGTGCCCAGAGTTTACCTATTTTTGTTTCTTCTTTCTTTTTCTTTTTTTTTTTTTAAATGTTATGGACTGTAAACTTTGTCTCTCCAAGTTTTTTTCCGCTGTACTTTACAAATTACCTTGCTGCAAGAGCAACCGGTGATGCTGAAGTAATGAGCCTTGATCAAACACTCAGGCAGATTAGAGGGAAAACTATTTCATTTGTCCACTTAAAAAAAAAAGAGGACATCACTCGTTGGAGATCATGGTGGACACCAGCGAAACATTTTTGGCTTGTATACTCAGTACTCGAGTTGAGGGGGGATGAGGGGGGATGGCATCCCTCCTGAAATAAAAATGGTCCAAATCATCCCCCCTGTAAAACTGCCATCCCCCATTTCCATCCCTTATGTCATTTCATCAATGAATGTGGTTTTACTGCTATTTCAACATTTAGAGTCATCACCAGAAAAATAACACCAGAAAAATAACTTATTTGACCATTTTCACCTGTTTCAAGTAAATTTTCACTTGAAATAAGTAGAAAAAATCTGCCAATGGGACAAGATTTATCTTCTCATTACAAGAAATAAAATCTTGTTCCACATGCAGATTTTTCTACTTATTTTGAGTAAAAATCTACTTGAAACAGGTGAAAATTGTTGTTTTTTCCAGTGACGAGTCTTGTTTTAAGTGTAATGAGATTTTTTTTTACTAAAATGAGACATTTTCACTAGAAATAAGACAAATATTCTTGTTAAGATTTTGAGGTTTTGCAGTGATCCATTTTATTTATCCTGTGAAGGACAGAGGTATATTGATAAGTTCAGAAAACTGCTTTTTATTTTTGTGTTTTGATGTATTTGATGCAAGCCCAGTGGATATTTAAAGCTTACAGAAGGCTGCAGAATTGGGGGCTATTATTTGTAATATATTATATTATTTGTAATCAGCACAAATTATCTGTCCCCATATGATAAAATCCACCATCCCCCCTGATTTTTTTTTACAACTCAAGTACTGTGTATACTGCTGCCTATGAAACAGGTCTCTCTTGTAAATGACACCCTGGGTCTTAATGAAATTTTACCTGTATAAATAAAGGTTATTAAAATAAAAAAATACTGTATTTTCTTTCGTTTTAGCAGCAGTTGAAAAGAACAGTGAGTTATTTTTGCGGCAGAGACAGAAACAGTGGGCTGCATTTAAAAATGAGGACGGCCGACACGTTGTGTGCAGACTGAAGCCAAAAATCTTTCTAAGCAAAGTAAAGATTTGCCCTGGATTCTGCAGGTATAATTATGACGTGACAGTTCTGTTCATTCGAGGACTGGAAAGCCTCCAGATTCTTGACCTTTGGGCTGAATCGGCGCTTTTTGCTGATGATGGAGTTCTCTGGGTCTCATCAACGTCGGACCTGCTCAGCAGCTTAAACGCTGCAGATGTGGCCAACTGTGTGGAAAATCTGCGCTCTCATGGAAGTCTCTCAAGGTTTTACCTCCAATATAACATCTGCACATGTGCAGCAGTAATCGAGATGAAGTAGCAAAGGAGGGATCACACAACCCCTAATTCTTAAAGACAGAAAAACCCTGGCCTGAGTGCAACACCCAGTCATGTATGATGCACATTTGGCCGACGATCACCATCTTTTGGCTCGTGTACAGCTGTCTCGTTAGCGATTTGTGCATCCCCCGCTTTTCTGCTTAAGTTAGACTGATGACTGATTATTGAGCTCTCAGTGCTGCCAAACACAGCTGACCAGACGGCCATACCGCTGGTTACCATGGTGCTATGCAGCTGCTGTTACAGGTTTAAGGCATTAGATTCTTGCAGAATGATGATTATCATCTTTTATATGCACAGACAGGTTAAACTTTGAATGTAGTCCAAAAGATTCTTCATTGTGTATTTCAACATATACGGAGGATTTAAAAAATACATCCTGATGATATATGAAGATAGTAAAAACAACAAAAATGATGATGATGTGATCTTCCAACAAACAAGTGGCCAGAGGGGGAAAAAGAAATATTGGGAACATTTTAAAAATCCTATTTTATGCTTTTCCTGACTTTCTCTTAGGTTGAAAAACTGCACTACAGCCACTTATCAAGCCATCTAGCTTTCATTTTAAAAGGTGCATAACTGATTGAGCAATAAATAAAGGTTTTGTAAGAGCAGGCCTGCCGGGAGCTTCTACTATTTTCTTAAAAATGACTTTTGCTCACGACAGCCGGAGAATTAAATCAAAATTCTAACAAAAGAAGCATCCTCTGATGGTTGAGCTGAGGTCACTACTGGCAGAGTGAGCAGGGAGCAGTGGGAGGGCGAGGCTGAACACGGCACTCACTGGAGCACACACTGAGTAGAAGATTGACGCTGCACATTCCCCAGTCACTGTCAATGTAACAAGACTGTGGGGCTTGATCAATATCAATTTTTAAATTTTTACTTTTGTGGAGGTTGCTGGTGGTGTGTATAAGGAGGTTTCTGTGTATTCAGAACAACTGAACTTGAAATGATTTCTTTGTTCATTTATTGAAGCAACAACAACAAACAGCAGACAGAATGTGACGTGTGTCTGAAACACAGGATTTTAATGAGGGGGCAATTTACATTTTCCAGTTAACCTAAATACTGTAGGTTAACAGAGAAAACCCAAATATTTTGCGATCACGGAGTTGGCTGCACATGTAGAGACATTGCTGCCCAAAAAGGAAGAAGAAAGGTTTAAAGAGGAGAGGAAGAGTTGTTGTTAGATTAGATTCCACTTTATTGTCATTGCACATGTACAGGGCAATGAAATGCAGTTAGCATCTCCGGAAGTGCTTATGCAGTGAAATAAACACAATGTACAGCATATACACATACCGTATATACACTTACACAGACTCATATCCGGCACTTTATAAACCTCATTGTACATTTCTGTCTATACTTTTTACCTATCCTATTCCTAAGTCACTTTTGTACAGACTCACCCGGCACTTTAAAACCTCATTTTGTACATTTCCGGTCTACATTTTATTTTACTGTTTATACTTTTTATTGTTTATACATTTCATTTAATTTTATCTCGTACATATTGCTTTTATAATTGTATTGTGTTGCACCAATCACCATAACAAATTCCTTGTGTGAAAACTTGGCAATAAACCCTTTTCTGATTCTGATTTCTGATTCTGATTCTGATTCTGATTAAAGGGGGTATAGAAAACGGATGGAAGGTAAAAATCAAACTGACCTTTTTTTAAGCTTCGTTAGGGCTGATGCTATAGATTAAACATCCAGGAGAAGGTTTGGAAATTCTCCAGGATTTATATATCTGATGTTAGTCGAAAGAAAAATGTCCAGCCTATTGAAGAGAAAGTAAAGTGAAGAACAATTGCAGTCGAACGGTTCAAACCATATTGTCAGGACATGCTCTTATTATTTTAGGGTTAATTACTGTGCTTGAGAATGTGGTCTAGAATGGCTACATCCTTGGCTGCCTTTAGTTAGTACCTCATGGTCATGTTGTGTTTTTATTTTACATCAAAAAATATACATGGAATTCTTTCATTCTTTACAAACTTAATTTACTAAGATTATATTTGTGAAAGATGCTGATATCCCTGAAATTATTAGGATTTCTTTATGAGGAGGCAGAAAGGAAATGGGCAAAATGAGTACAGAAGTATACGGGGGCAAACGGCACAGTACAGTAGATGTGAAAATATTTGACTCATAAGCAAATCTGGACTAAATCAAATATATTTTTGTTCAGAGCAAAGGCATATTTCTCAGTGTACAGATCTTTTCAATAGAGGACCATCTGACACTGGCGTTAAAGGAGCTTGAGACTCCTTTTAAGAAATGAGACTCTCTAGCGCCACCCTTCACCACGACGGCTGTTGGGGGTACTGCAGCCAACAGTGAAGCCGGCACGGGAGAACATGCAGCGTCATGTGACGTCACATCCGCAGCCCAGCGCGGGAAATTCGGGACCGAATTGCAGCACATTTTGCAGCACACAGCCTGTTCAAGGCAAAGGAGAGATACACTAGAGGGCTCATTCTTTTTGGTTTGGAACGCTTCATCTGACATTATTACTAGAAAACTTAAAATGTATACGGATTTTTTTCATAAATCTTGCCACAATCCGGCCTCAAGCTCCTTTAAGTCATGCACTCCCATTTTTGTGAGTTTGGTGAACTGTGCATCATGCTTTAAGGACACCACTTTGTAATGCTCTGTGAACTTTCAGTCACTGGACGTTTTTAAAGAAGTTAAAGTTGAAATCTGGAATGTTCAACTTACTTACAAATCACTCCACCCTGGCCAACTGTCTTATTGAAATAAAATCAGGATTCAAACTTCCTCAAACTCAACTGTGACAAATCCGACATAATCATCATCGTCCCCAAATCCCTCAACAACAGCGGCCACACCTTCAGTCTCACCATCGACAACTCCACTCTGTCTCCCTCCAGTCACATCCGCAACCTCGGAGTCATCTTTGACAACAACCTCTCCTTCGAACACCACGTCAACCACATCAAGAAAACTGCCTTCCACCATCTGAAAAACATTGCACGCCTCCGCCCATCACTCTCCTTCCCCGCCGCTGAAACTCTCATCCGCCCTTCATCACATCCAGACTCGACGACTGCAACAGCATTCTCTACGGCTCGTCCTCCAAGGTCCTCAATAAACTTCAACATATACAAAACCCTGCCGCTCGCCTGCTCACTCACCCGCTCCCGTGACCACATAACCCCAGTCCTCCAGAGACTCCACTGGCTCCCTGTCCCTCAACGCATCCATTTCAAAGTCCTCTTCCTCACCCACAAAGCCTTCTACAACCAGGCCCCCTGCTACCTTACCAACCTGCTCCACCGCCACACTCTCTCCCACAGTCTCCGATACCAACCTCCTGTCTCTACCACTCAGAACCAAGCACCGGACCTGGGGCGACAGAGCCTTCTCCATAGCTGCCCCCCCTCTGGAAACTCTCTCCCCGCTCACATCTGCACAAGGACTGCACAAACTTACCCACCTTCGGCAAGACGCCACCTTCTTCTCCACTGGAAGTCGACTAAGGCTCCTTCTAGTACCCAGTGGCTCAACGACACCATGTTTTTTCTGAAGCTGGAAAAGATTAAATATTCACTGAAGGGTAGTTGCAACAAATTTTATAATAAGTGGCTTCCCTTTCTTACATTCTTCCACTCTCTCCAGTCCCTGCCTCCTGATTGACGGATCCCCCCCCTCCCTCTCTTCTCTCATTCCTCTCTTTCTTCCTCCTTTTTATTTATCTTTTTATTTACTTTTCTTTTGTTTTTGTTTTTTTTTTTTTTTTTTTTCTCTTCTCCCCCTTTTTATTCATCTATTTTTTAATTCATACTGTTTAGCTTAAATACTTAAATATTACTTATATATAAGAATATCATAATTTTCGTGTATTTGTCATTGTTTTGTGTGGATTTGTTCTGTTCTTAATCCAAAAAAAAAAAAAGAAAGGAGGTAGACTGTATATCTTTTTTTGTTTATTCCTGTTCAACTGTCCCTTACCCCCTAATAAAAATATCTAAACAAAACTTACCCACCTTCAAATCGCATCTCAAAACTCACCTCTTCAGAACAGCTTTTAATGTGTGATTTGTTTCATCTTATCTTTTATCACTTATCTTTTTTTATCCTGTAGTTTTAAATTTTTCTTGATCGATGTTTTACCTTTGTGTCTGTGAAGCGTCTTTGAGATCTTTTAAAATAAAATGTATTATTATTATTATTATTATTATTATTATTATTAATTTTGGCTAATAATATAGGACTTTTAAACAACATCCCCCAAATTTTCAGAGTTAACCAGAGTTAACCATCACATTCAAAATGAGTCCTGATTCTGAGTAAAACCAGATACAAGTCAGCTGTTGCCGTCGTATTTCCTTCATTTTTGGAGGTTGCGTTTAACTAAGAGGCATGAAGTACAAAGGGCTGCCAAAGACACCAACATGAGTCACCCCAAACCACGTGGTCTCATATCTAAATGGTACATTTGGTGCAAAGCCAAAAGCAGCCATCATCTGAGGCACCACCAACCAACAGTGGGGCACGGTGGGGGTACCATCATGCTTTGGGGCTGCTTTTCCGCAGCTGGACACGGGGAGCCTGGCATGATAGACAGGGAAATGATTTTCAATAGCTTTACATGCCAAGATACTTCTGATCCTCCTGTCATTTCACTTTCCAGGGGGACAATGACCCAAAGCGCAAATCAAAATCAAGCGAGTCTGCGCTTCAGAGAGGGAACGTCCGACTCCTGAACGGCTGAGCGAGCCCGGACGTCAATCCCCACGAATCCTGGCATGAATGCACTCGTAGGAGATCCCTCCGCAGTTTGAAGGAGCTTGACGTTTTCTTTTACAAGATAAGTGGGGTAAAAGTTTAAAGTGTAGACGTGGGAAGTTAAATGAGAGAATATTCACAAAGACTTTTTTCCCCTCTGGATTCCTGTTTGTTAGAATATTGCATTAAAGACGTTCTGAGTCTTAAAAATCTGCAGTTTCATTGAGGCACGACGACTTCTTTCTATCTGCTGCAAATCCTTCAAACGAGGTCAAACTGGACGGCACAAAAGCACTTTGTTTCCAGCAGAACTTGACCCGTGGGAGTCTGACGGTCGCTCTTGCAACACCTTTTTTTAAAAGCGTTTAAGGAAGGTCCACCGGGGGGAACTTGTGAATCCCATTTCACCTGGAAACCCCTCCGGAGGACCTCGGAAGACCTGAACCAACATGCAAATGTCAACGGCTCTAATTTAACGGAGGTAAAAAGCCATCGAGCCAGAGACTTAATTAAGCCAGTTAAATTTATAAATGCATGTACAATAAATGGACCTTATCTCTTCTGGGTCCTGCTGCACCCCTCTGGGAAATGAAACAGAAGAATAAATTACCTCTGTGGCATCTGGCTCTCTCTGCCTTGTGCTCTCGTCCTCTGGGGATGCTGCTAGTGTGTCTGGGCCCCTGGAAACGGCTGTTTGGGCCCCGAAATAGAGCACATCTATAATCCCCACCCCTGAAAGAGTGGGGAACATTCCCCTGAGGACATTTGCATGTTAGATGGATGTAAAGATATTTCAGACTGTTAGCTCTGCACCGTGAAAAGGAATAAAGGTGCCCTTATTTTTGTCCGGTGAGCCTATCAATTCACATTTTTTTTCCCCCCATTGTCCTCCACAATTGAAATAATCCCTCACGGCGCAGTTTTCAAGGCTGGCTGCTCGGCGTGCAGCGGAGATATGCCGCCTGTCATCCCACGCAGGTTTCATTTGCGCTCCCGTGCAGGACGGAGAATGGCTCCGGAGACGGAGGAGGGAAGGGGGGGGTGGGAGCGGTGACAGAAATGCTGTCTGTTGTGCCCCCCCCCCCCTCATCCAGATGCCAGGGCTGCAGGATTCAAAATCACGGCTGTAAATTTTACACAACTGCCTCACGCTTGATTACCCCTTGATCCGGGTTTTTACTTCTCCCCTTTTCATTTATGCCTCTTTTCATTTCATCTGCTTTGCCTTCTCTCTCTGTCCCTCTTCTTTCTGCTTGTTGCTCACTTCTCCCTCCTTGCTTTCTTATTTTTCTTTTTTATCTCTATCCAAGAACGCGTTAACAGACAGTGTAACGTCTTGTTCTCAGGGTCCCGCCACCATCAGCCGCCGAGCCTCTAGATAAATCTTCGGCCGCGATGCTCTGGGAGTTTATCCATTGCCGCCTCGAGGAGAGGAGAGCAGGCTATTCCTCCCAGCGTTACCAGTTCATTGAGATCGCGTAGCACACTCCCTCATCTAATCTTAATGCTTTAATATTTCACGCGGGTCCAAGGCCCTCTTTGTAATCTGCCGCCGCAGCACTTTTCCGGACGGTATTTGAATTATGTGCCCGCTGGCTATTCTCTGATTCAGACAGGAAGCAGTCATCGCCATGAAAAGAAATAGGGGTCACTTGTCATTATGGTGGAACACTTCTTTGCTAAATGGATGCCAAGATTAGCTCTTGAGAGAGGGGATGAGTCATTATAATCTCTATGCAAACTAAAGGAAGCCGCCGCTCGACATTTAAGTGGACAGCGCCGAGATTCCAGCAACAATGGAGCTCCAGCTCCTCGGGGAGGTGAAATGAGCACGAACGGCAAATGTCACCGTGGCAAGATTTTTCCACCACAAATTCCAATTAGATTTTTTTTTCTTCTTTTCTTTACCCCCTTCATAGATGCTTTTACCCCTCCTCCTTAAAATGTTAATGTGCGGCGCTGAGAGCAAGGCAACGTGAGGGGAAGCTACGGAGACAAGAGCGCCGTTTCGGGCCCGTTGAGTCACTTTCCCTCCGACTGCTTGACAAGCAAACGCAAACTTCCTGCTGTGGCCGTGCGCCTGGCTGCCTGCCACGCCACGGTTCAGCTCCGCGGCTGAAAATAAACAAAGTAATTAGAGCGGGCACTTGAGGAGAAAGATGCTTATACTAAAGACGTAACCCTTCCGCATTTACACGTGTGGATAAAAAGACGCTGTGCCGTCTCGTCCCTTTGTGACTCTCTCAGGTTTACACAGTTTTTATTTGATTATATTTTGAGCTGCTGTCTCTGAAATGTCTGCCTCTCTACCCCAAGACAGCAAAAGTGCATCAAAGTTTCATCGAGTTTGTGCTTTAAACTTTATTTATTTATTTCTGAGTTGCTCCGAGCTCACATTTCTCCCAGGACCTGTCTGTACTTGAGGAAACGCTTTTGTTTAGAAGCAAAGAGAATGAATGAAAAACTCAGATTTCAGCTCTAATACCGAGAGTATTCTCTCAACTGAGTCTCGCTGTGGCGTAGCTGGTAATGTGGCTGACAAGCCCTCGACGAGCGCTGTCGCACGCTGTCCATAGTTGGTTATGTTAGTAGGCCGGAGCGGTCTGGACTATGTTCTGGTGAGCAGCTGCCTTTCAAAAACCCCACATTCAAAACCAGCCACCGCAGCAATTTTAGCAGGAAACCACATCTGCTAACATTAAACCATCCTAAACAGCACGTTTCTTTATTAACTGACTTCTAAGTTTATATAAATTACCTGTGAATTTTTCAAAGCCCATGTTTTGATCCTCTATGAGGCTATACTTGATTAAAGGTTGTTTAGACTTGGTATGAGCATCCATCCCTAAGAACAATGATACATTCTTGTGTCTCAGGCTACGACCTGACGTGGTGGGATGCAGGTAGGGTTGCCACCCGTCCCGTAAAATACGGAATTGTCCTTTATTTGAGAAAAAAATGTTGCGTCCCGTATTGAACTAATACGGGACACGATTTGTACCGTATTTTCATTAACTTTTACACCATATTCTAGTTGAATTATTGAAATAAGTTAACTTTTACACCATATTCTAGTTGAATTATTTAAATAAATTAACTTTTACACCCTATTTTGTTGAATTATTGAAATAAATTAACTTTTACACCATATTCTAGTTGAATTATTGAAATAAGTTAACTTTTACACCATATTCTAGTTGAATTATTGAAATAAATTAACTTTTACACCATATTCTAGTTGAATTATTGAAATAAATTAACTTTTACACCATATTCTAGTTGAATTATTGAAATAAATTAACTTTTACACCATATTCTTCACCTGTAGGCTATATTACATCTTGGCTGATAACTATTTCAGTTACTAGTATGGTTGTCTGTCTGTGCAGTCATGCAAGTTCAATGCTATTAAAGCACTTTAAACTTTAAATCAAAGCATTTAGTTTTTTCATATAAAATAAACACATTTTTATTCAGTTTAGAAGTTTTGGGGCTTTTTTTTGGCTCCTGCGCTGCTGAAATCAGGACGTCCCTTATTTCTATTTCTGAAAGGTGGCAACCCTAAATGCAGGTTGTGTCATTAGTATGCAGGGTGGTCAACAAATATACAAATTGAACATGAACCGCTCTATAGTAGCTTTTATATGCGCAAAAAGTGCTTAAAAGATAATTGGCGAAGGGGAATGTGTTTCCGGTCATGATTCCGGAGGAACAACCAACTTTGGATGCCAGTTATGCGGCGAGAGCATGTGGTATAGAGGTGGTGTAGAGCCCCCGACCCCGTGTGACCTGTTGTGTTTACAGCGAGAGAACCGCTCAAGTCTGAAGTCACGGTGCCATTGTGAACTTCTGAGCTTCCCAGTTTTCCGTGCATTTAAACCCAAAAGATAAAGAAAACTGTGTTGCTAAACTTGAAAGACTCAATATTAGACCCTTACAAAGCTCCGGGAGGAATTCTTTAAAGCATATCCCAACATCTTTAACTACCTGATCAAATTTCCTTCTTCCTACTCCAGGGATACTCCTAAAAATTACCAAAGGCCTGGAGGGGTATAAATGGATGTTATTCCCTGGATTTGTGAACAACATTCAGTTTTGGATTCTGTCAGCAAAGGATTATTTTATCAGTACTGGAAGGTTAAGTGGCCTTTTATTCATTTAAAGGGGACCTATTATGGCATTTCATGTATATTTTAAACAGGCCTTGAATGTCTTAAAAACAATCAAAAGCTTGTTTTTTCTACATAAATTAGAAATTCAGCCTCTGGGCCATGTCTTCATTTGGCGCTTTTGCATTAGGATCACCTTAGCTCGGTTCTACCCGTTTTGCGCTTTCGCACTAGGGCTGAGACGTGTAGAGCCGCTCCAAACCGATACTTTTTTCTGTAACCATTTCAGTGAGGTTCTGAAAGCGGGCTGAGAAGGGACTATTTCTGACGTCACCACCTCCTCGCCACCGATTGGTCGGGGGGCGGGGACGTCACCACCCTCCGCGCCTCTGATTGGTCGGGGGGGCGGGGCCGTCAAATGTTTGAATCAGGAAGCGGGAGTCATAATACATCCATGGAGTAAGCGCGAGGGGACTCGCGGCTCGCGGCGATTTTATTATACAGCGCAAAACGTCTGTTTGGTGATCCAACTCTGAGGTGCAGATGTTCATAAACCTGGTGGCTGTGGAGAAAAAATTAAAAAAGGGATGTAGACGGGCTGTTTTACTCTCAGCCGCTCCCGGCTCCAGCTGATTCATCAGCGCCGTCATGAACAAAGCGGTTGCGCAATCGAGTACGTCACAGCAGCTTCACCCAAACCTGCCCGCTTCTCCCCTGGCAGTGCGAAAACACATGTGTGGTACCGTGTAAAGCCGCGCCGAGCCGTGCCGGGCTGAGCCGATACTAGTGGAAAAGTGCCAATTGTTACCGCTTCTAACCTCCTTCTCTATGAGGGATTCTGAGGGGAGGGGGGGCTATGATAATGAGGCTCTGTGCTGATTGGCTGCCTGAATGACGTGTAGCAGGGGAGGGAACAAAGCCTCGCTCCGGGCAGAAGAGCCGGCTGCGTACACTATTAAAGCTTGTCCCATGCGAGCGTCAGCGACAAAATCAATCCCATTGCTTTATTTTCTATTGGACTGTCCTAACTGGCCGCGAGTTTAACGGTTTCAGTGTGGACAGAGAGCGTCCGATGTCACGCAGCTCGACGCGATAGTCGGACGCTCGCATGCAGTTACCCGGTGTAAACGACTCCCTGGGATCTTAAAGCCTGAATTATGGTCCTGCGTTAAAACAACGCGTACCCTACGCCGTACGCTCTGCGTTGGTGTAACGCGGAACCATAATTCAGCCTTTAGTTACCTGAAGGGGGGAACGGGTCACCTCGTCTTCACACTAATTCACACAGGAAGCTTAAATTGAATTCTAAACAGATACACCACAGTTATTTACTCCAATTCCTCATCATTTCATTTCTTATGTTACAAGACAAATGAATCATGTGTTAACTGTAGAGAAATCACAACACTGAATGTTCACAAATGGCAACTTTATTGTTAAAAAAATAAAATAACATTTATTGCTGGCTCAAAGAAGGACCGTGCATTTCTTTCTGAATGTGTCGTACATAAACAACTTCAGGTGCTTTGCTTGGGAGATCT
Source organism: Cololabis saira (assembly GCF_033807715.1). Classification (NCBI taxonomy): domain Eukaryota; kingdom Metazoa; phylum Chordata; class Actinopteri; order Beloniformes; family Belonidae; genus Cololabis; species Cololabis saira. The sequence continues at coordinate 32,170,118 of NC_084598.1, forward strand.
GAAACCATAAACATAAAAATATGTATTACTAATAGAGCTCTGGTGTTACCTAACGGGTAACACCGGAGCTAAGCTAAATACTTAGCCCATGCAAAGACCATACTTGTAGGCAAATATAAATAACATAAAAAATTAACGTCACTTACCGCTGACTCGTGAGCAGTTGCTGGGTCCGTGCTGTTGGAACTGATTGTTTTATGAGGGTAAGTGTTGATGCAAAACCTAATTTTTACTGTCCCTCGTTGTTCAAACAGCCACACGATACACCGCTTCGAAACAATGGCGGACGCTCTAGCCGGCGGAGTTAGTTGTGGACGTGGTTTCACCAGCGGAGGCTGGTTTGCATTTTGGTTAAGTAACGAAAATGCGCAAATCTGAACGGCTCGTACAAGTCACATGACACTGGACGGCTCATCCGGGCGGCTGTACAGACACTGCATAATTTGGTTGCTTTCCTCCTTCTCTGTGTTGGCAGGGTGAGGGGAGACCACTTTATATATGTTAAAGCAAGAAAAAACGTGTTTTTCATAATAGGTCCCCTTTAGCTAACAAAGGCGTTAACTTAGTGCAGCTAATTCATTAGAAGCAAATGTTGGCATGGGTTTTCACCGGATAAGTTACACTGTGCAGTGTTTCTCTGTCCGTCATTTCAATAAACCTCTTAAAACCATTTCACATCTAGTTTACCTTAAGAGGGGAGGGGACTGGGCGTGGTTGACTCTGTGATTGACATTTGGCAGGCACACCTCCTGGCTGTAATTGTAGGATCTTCAACTGGAGCAGTAGAAAGGAGCGGATGTGTTTGTTGAGATACTTAGTTTCTGTCATCTTATCAGAAAATACTGGTAATTTCAGCAAATATGACAGAAATACACTTAGCAACTGCAATTTGACCCACTCTTAGGTCATTTGTACTGCTGGTGTTCACGGAGGACAGTTGTGTTACAGGTGAGTTCTTCAGCCAATAGGCATGTGTCACATCTGGGCCTGGTGCGGTCCAGTTCTCCATATGTCAGGTTCTTTCTTGGAAGTCTGCCATCATTATGTTATTATCAGTACTCGAGTTGTAAAAATAAATCAGGGGGGATGGTGGATTTTATCATATGGGGACAGATAATTTGTGCTGATTACAAATAATATAATATATTACAAATAATAGCACTGACCAAAACACCTGCAAAAATACTGCAGGAATGACACAGCAGCAGTTAAATGCAGCCTTCTGTAAGCTTTAAATATCCACTGGGCTTACATCAAATACATCAAAACACAACAATAAAAAACTGTTTTCTGAACTTATCAATATGACTCTGTCCTTCACAGGATAAGTAAAATGGATCACTGCAAAAACTCAAAATCGTAACAAGAATATTTGTCTTATTTCTAGTTAAAATGTCTCATTTTAGTAAAAAAAATATCATTACACTTAAAACAAGAATCATCACTGGAAAAAACAACAATTTTCACCTGTTTCAAGTAGATTTTCACTTGAAATAAGTAGAAACATCTACCAGTGGAACAAGTTTTTCTTTTGCTTGTAATAAGAAGATAAAATCTTGTCCCAGTGGCAGATTTTCCTACTTATTTAAAGTGAAAATGCACTTGAAACAGGTAAAAATGGTCAAATAAGTTATTTTTCTGGTGATGACTCTAAATGTTGAAATAGCAGTAAAACCACATTCATTGATGAAATGACATAAGGGATGGAAAGGAGGGATGGCAGTTTTACAGTGGGGATGATTTTGGCCGTTTTTATTTCAAGGGGGATGCCATCCCCCCTCATCCCCCCTCAACTCGAGTACTGGTTATTATACTATAACATTTAAGCAGCCACTGAGCTAACACTTTGAGAGTGACCTTTGGCATCTGTCTGTGTTTTTACCTTCTCAGAGTGGTAGGCGGAGCTCCAATGCCTCGTTTGGCAGTTTCCAGAGCTTCAGGTTCTGGGAGAGCTTGTTTTGAATTTCTTATGAGGTCTCTCTTCTTCATTGTACCTGATTGAAGGCTCACTTTTCTCCCTGTAGCCTTGATCTTAGCTCCCGGGCATCTCCACCATGGAGGATACTGCTTCTTGCAGCCGTATACAACATGTACTTACTGGAGGTACCGAATGCAGAGGTATCAGGCTGCTGAGCAGTTCCCTCACAACATTAATATTTCTCCACATTTATGAATCGCAGGTTTTGGCAGCTTTGATCCGACTCATGTCAACGCGATAAGATGACCCGCAGAAAAGCCTGCCTCGCTTCTTCGCCTCCCACCCTTCTCCGTTTCTCCCGAAGAGCAATTTCAGGAGCACTGATTAAATTACTGCCCATCATCTCAGCAGCTCTTACGTAGACAGATAGGTTTTTAAATTGCTGTAGAAGATCATCAAAAAGCCATCCTTGTAATTTGAACTTTCACTGGAGGATTGAATCGGGGCGGCCCCATAAATTCTCAGCCGCTACATGAAGTCTGAAGGAGTGAGTACACATCTGATGATTACTCCTGCTGGGGAGGAAATACGGGCTTGCCTGTCAGTGATTGATATCGAAAATAAGTTTAGAAGTTATTCTTGAAAAATGGTGAACAGTTCTCTTCATTCCTCAGATGTCTCACAGGGAAATACAGTTGTAAACACTGGCAGACGTTTACAGGCGGAGATTTAATAGATGCTTCGCTGTTTGTTTTCTTTTTTTACCCCGTTAGATGTTTTTATTTGGTGTATATTGATTTTAGTTCTACATTTGTTGAAAATAGTAGTCAAAGCCAGTTTCTACCATATTTATATTTCAACGTCATGACTCTTGACTTCCAGTTAAATCATACAAATCCTCAAGTTAAATCCTCTGCAGAAAAGTTTGTTAGCAAAAGCCACCACGGCGACCGCAACTCCACCATGCAGGCTTCTTCTTCTTCTTTCTTTCTTTTTTTTTTGCCTGCCCTACATTCTGCAGCCATATTGTTTGCATTCAAAGGCAGTGCCCACACAGCTGGAGGATAAGCCAAGTCTTTCAGCAGATGAAGTACGGCGCCATTGGCTGCTGCAGCCTCTTTTCATTTCCCACTGTCTGCTGGGGTGTCAGAGGCTCCTGGCCACAGCTGGAAGATGAATGCTGCTGCACCTCCCCACTCTGTCATAGTGTCCAAGAAGGCTGTAAGTGGCATTGAGAGAGTCCTAGCCTCTCATAAATGGGATCTCAGCAGCCCTGTGTAACCTTGTATGTACAAAAAAAAACAAAACAGGCTGACTCTCTAAAGTTGTTGGATACAAACACTCCCCTGGGATTTAAAGTCCCTCGTGGGAACGATTCCTTGTTTAAAATGCAGGCGCAGCACGCCACATTTGTATGCAGCACATTTGACTTTTATAATGATTTAGAGGAAGATGCGGTAATTGAGACCCAGCCAGCATCATCCGTATCACAGAAAGACAGCTTTGACTTGTATTATTTCAGGTTGTGCACGCAGTGAATCGTCTAGCGATGCCTGGTTTGGAAGAACTCAGATAGCACAAACCTCGCAGCTCTGCTCCCTTTCTGTGCCGTTCAGTTTTTTTTCTACACCGGGGGCAACAACACCTACCTGCTCCATCTCACTGTTCTCATGGAAACGCATCAAAGGAGCTGAAAGATAGACGGAAACGAAACAGAAGGGGGAAAAGGGAAAAAACAAAACAAAAACAAGCCCGAGATGCTTTGTCACAGCACTGTTGCATCTTCGTCTGTTGCTTTACTTGGCTGTGACCATAAGCGCTGTCACAGACGTCTAAAAAGCAGAGAGGAACACGTGGGTGCCGCTGCGCTGTGTTAAAATTAAAGATTTCCAAGTCAGCAACTCGGCTTGCCTGGACTGAGCACATTTGTTGGTTTTAGGCTATGCTCATGCATAGTTAAGTGGTTTGTAGGTATTCGCTGCTCCGCGTCGAGTCTTCCTCGCGTGACGAAAAAAGGGACTGACACACAAGAGAGCTCGGGGCCTGAGAAGTTTTGAACCAAGACTAAACCAGAGACGCCCGTAGGCCTGCAGGCGGTGATTACAGCAGCTCCCATTAAAAGCGGCCTTGATGGAAATCCGAAGCGGCATTTCTCCGTGGGGAAGAGATGGGAAGAGGATGCGGTCACGGCCGCCTCGTAGACATAAGGCAGTAAATGTTCAGGGGTTGGGAGTAAGCGATAGCGGGGCATCTACAGCAGCAGCTACTGCTGACTGTCACAACATCTCCACCGCAGCAAACGGGACACCAGACGAGCGAGGAGTTGGTAGAATGAAGGGTTAAGCTGCACCCACGATGGTGACTTCTTCAGCTGTCACTTGGGACCGATCTGTTGAAGGAATTTACAGACGATGAAGGAAAACCATCTGTTTTAAACATTTGCAGGATGTAAATGTTGCAGGATTTGTTGCCTCCAGTTATGAAATGACATCAAAAGGCATATTTCTTGTCTTTGGGGGACTCGTAAACAGTACAGATGAACACAGCACAAAATCAGTATTACACTTATTATAGGCATCCTGAATCACAACCATGTTCCTTTCATTATATTGTCACAAACCGGGCCAGCTAGTGACAAAGAGGGAGTCCACACATGGAGTACCAAATTCAAAAATATAATTTTATTAGTAAATCATATCTTAGATCAATAAATCATTAAAGTGAAAATAAAATCAAAGTAAACCAAAACGTATATGTAGGTTTAAATGTAGATGTGGGTGGGTGAGTGAGTGAGTGAGTGAAGTATGCTGGGTGCAAGTGTTGTATGCAGGAGGAAAGAATACTTAGTTCCCCATGGTGTCATGGTGATAAAAATGAACATGATTAAAAAACACACAGCTAAGTTGAACCAAGAGTTAATGGCTGAGAATAATAATAATAATTCATGGCAAAAAGGTGATTAAAAATACTATGTCATGATTATAATGCTGAATGGGATAACATGTTGTTCAGAACAGAATATAAGCAATGGTAGTAATAAGACCTGATTGTTAATAATTTTCATATGTTCTTATAATAATTCATTAGAAAATGTAAGTTAAAAGAGAATAATTCATTGTTTCCATGTGTCTTGAGATAAAATAGTTAAAATGATGATTGATCATCCATTCTGTGCTCAGCTGATGTTGCCTGGCAGGCATAGAAGATAACAGAGACAGTAATGGCACGTGTATATAAAAATACTTTATTTTGTATCATTTTTTGTTTACAATATTTTACTTACCCTTTTATAAGAATTCATTTGTATAAGTTATTTCCAGAACTTCACTTGTGTTTTATTTTCTTTATTAAGTTTGTGGCGAATCTGTTGCACAGCAATTGATTACTAATGCCTGCTCCCGTGTTGAAGAAGTTTTTGATGTCGGAAGAATAATACACTCTGGTTGTGTTAACCCGTCGTGTTTGTGTCGTTTTTACACCCTTTTTTTTTTATTCTTTCCCCAGCAACGGGGCGTAACAATGGCAGGTGGAAACCCAGAACCAAGCCCAAGTCTGGGAGCCTTCAGGGCTAGAGAGCCCTTAAATACACTGGCTCACGCATGCACACAGGTGAGGCAAATTGGGCTGACGACCTGCCCACAACTTCCATCCAGGAAAGTTATTTTCCTTTTTTTTTTTATTTAATTTAATTTATTTTCCTCTGTACTCTTTATGCACCTTTTCCCTGATACATGTTGGAAAAAAGATATGATGCCTTGTTGTTTGTAAATGAATATATTTTCAATAAAGTAAAAAAAAAAAAAAAAAAAAAAACTTCCATCCAGGAAGCAGAATTGCCAATCAGTAGGGAGAGGGGCAGGCCGTCACAATATTTAATTCTTTGTATTGCTTTTGTAAGTTCTTGGATGTAGAAAAGCCGCCAATACTTAAAAGCATTATTATTTTTATTAACTATGTAATATTCTAACTAAAAAAACAGAAAAGCCATATTTTATCAAAAATATCGATTAAAAATATGAGCTCATTTTGAGTTTGATGTCAACAACACATCTCAAGGAAGACGGGACACGGGCAGCAAGAGGCGGAAAAAACACATGGTACCAAAAAGAGACATCTGAAGAAACTCCTGCAACTAATTAGGTTAATTGGCAAAAAAAGGTCAGTGATATGATAAGTTATTAAAGGGATATCTTGGAGAGGCAGAGGTTTACCAGTCTGTAAAACCCTGAGAAGAAATTGTGAATATCTGTCAGGATAATGATCCTCAGCAAACACTTTGAATATCTCATCATTGACAGAACATAATATCATCAAAGGGATTTCAAGAATGAGGAAAAAATGTCTTCGTGCCAAGGACAAGGCTGAAAATGAGTGTTGGATGCCTATTATCTTCAGGCCCTCAGGGGCACTAGAAAACAGGCATGAGTGTGTGATGGAAACCAGTTTCAGAAATTACTGTCTGAGAACATGCTTCACTTTGTTTTTCACACTTGCAGGTTAAGGTGCTCTCCATTTTCTATACCTGCTTAAACCTGGACAGGGTTGCAGGATCCCAGCTCACCAACTTAACATGCATGGTTTTGCACTGTAGGAGGAAGTCGGGGTACCTGATCGAACCTTCTCGAGCATGAGGACGTGCAAACTCCAGGCCGAAAGACTAACTGAGGTAAAGTTTGAAAACTGTCATCTGGCCAGAGTATTTGGAAGCTCATATTCTTTTTGGAAACTACGGAGGCAGCATCCTCTGGAGCAGTGTTCTTCAGACCTGGACGGTCCAGCATGTGTTAGACGTTCACCTGGCTGAAATTAGTGGGCCACTGCCAGATGTGTGGACCTTTTAAGAGAAGCAGTCCTGAGGACCAGAACACTGCTGTGGACAAAAGAGGAGAGGAACCATTTGGCGTGTTATCAGCGGCCATCTCTAACGGTGGTGATGGAATGGCAATGCTGAAAAGTTTATATATATACATATAGCCCAACAACGATTGGACGTCTATAACGTCTATGAATCTTTTTTTACTAAATTGGGTCGGCCTGTCATTGCTCTTATTTAGCTCGAAACGTGCTGAAAATTGGTGTTTAGACTCGGACGTGTCCATAATGAAGGCTTTTCACCTTTCACTTTACAACCAAATGAAAACATTGTTTAGACAACTGCATTTTGTTTGTTTTTTTGTCAATGGGTCAAAGACGTGACGCTTACTTTTTCTGTCCGATGGAACTTTTTACCTAATAATAAACATAAAAATGAATAAAAAATATAACATGTATGTCTAATACGTTCCTTCTACATGTGCCCACTCTTATTTTATTTAAACATGTTGGTTATTGGTCATTTTCTGCCATCTGAAGTGTGAAAACATCATGTGGGGTGACCGTCCGGCCTTGACTTCTGTTTGGACAACTGGTTTTAAATCACATTAAAACAATTTAAAAATAATGCTTGCCCTATTGGGCATACTTTCAAACTTGTTTTAGATTTATTGACAAAGTTATGGAACATTTGTACACACATTTCAATCATAATACACAAACTAATCTTGTCCGAATATGTTCATTGTCTGAATTATCATCTGGGGTGACCATGAAAAAAATACAATTGAGGGACTTTTATATTGACAATCATCTCAAAGAGGATGTTGCATCAGCCAGTTACTCCATGAGGGTCCCAGAGAGACAACCTGCAGGTCAGTAGTCTCTCTCTCCTTTACAAATAAATCCTCTTTCTAACTGCTGCAGTGTATACGTCACATTTTGATATCATGTGGGGTGACCACCCTAAAACTGTAAATAATTCGTTTTATTTGCAAATCTATATTTTGAAGGTAAATTTGTTAGTGATATGTGGTGAGAAGTAGCTAGCTTAGATCATATAGCTAACTGTTAGCCTGTTATATTTGATTAAACTTGAAAGCATCATGTGGGGTGACCACCTGTCATGTGGGGTAACCAACAAATGGCAATTCTGTATCAAATTCAAAATTGGATGTCTATCAGTTTTGGTTCAAATATAAATTATTGGTATAGCATGCATAAGTGGATACACCTTGTACACATTTTAAATCAGTTTTATGAATTTTAGAGTAAGTAAGAGGGTGACACTGCCATTATGGATAGAATGTATTTAAAAATGGTTTTCAAAAAATGAAAGGAAAAATGTGTCTATCTTTCTTGAACAGTTAATTTAATTACTGATACTTATTAAAATATACATTTTGTTATGGAAATCTATTAATTTTGAGATAAATGGTCGCCCCAAATGACGGTTTAAAGGTTTAAAAACACTAAAATACCTTTGTTTGAAGTTTTCACATACATGTATGTGTACACTACATTTCAAATGTTTGGAAAATGGCCAAAAATATCTTTATTTTAAGTATTTTAAAAATGGGCTACTCAAAGGCCTTAAACGTCTTTGACCCCAATCTACTTCTGCTGGAAGGGAGGTTTCTGAGCGACAGATGCTCCCGTCCAGGCAACGTCTTGTTCTGGGATAGATTTAGCTTAGGTTACCTTCTGCTTTTCATAAAAAATTATTAAACTGCACACTGCATCCACTACAAATGTAAGGCTTTGTTTGTAGACAAGTCCAAGCGCTGAAATGAGCTGCCAACATTTTGCTCATCATGAAAGAAAAAATAAATTCAACAACGAAGACCATGACTGTTGAGGAGCTCCAATCTTATCTTTGACAGGAATTGGAAAAATCTCTTCAGTTTCAAAGGCATCCACAGACTGTAAACATTTGTCCCAGCTGTTTAAGATAGGCTACAGATTTATTTTTTTCATTGAAATGTCATTTTCAATTTTATATGAAAGAATATTTGCTTACTTTTAGAGAATGTTGTGTAACAGCAGTCATCTTCTGTCCTGCCATTGGCAAAAACCAGTCAAAGTAATCGCTGACACGCATCAACAAAGTCCCAACTGGCTTACAGAGCTACTCTGACATCTTGTCAGAGGCAGCTAACTAAATAAAAAAAATTACTGAAGAGAAAAGACAGAATGAACGAACAAGAGAACAAGCAAAGTCAGTCTTATGCCCCCTTTAGACAGGGTAAAAATGACATAGGGACCTGGGGTTATTTGTAATAGTTATGGAGGACATATGTGATTTTAATCGTCCAGTGCGAATGCGTTGTGTGTGATTTGTAAACAAAAAAGTCATTAGACAATTTTAATCTGAATGCAGAAGTTAGTAATTAGTTGATGTGCGGGCAGGAATCATTTTTTAAAAAAAAATCCTCTCGTCACCTTTTCTGCCTCTCCCAGCGAAATTAGGGGAGATACGGTACAGTGTGAAGTTATATTACGACTTTAGCCTATATCCACCACATATAGTGTAATTAAATATTTTTGGCTGATAAACATAAAGAAATGAATCAATCAACATTAAGAAACAGGAAGTTTAGATCAGCAGCAGAGTGAATACGAGATGATGACGTGTGTGGCTGCATCACACGGTAAAAACCTTTTTATCTTTCATCAAGTTCAAAACTATTGAGGCTTCAACAAAAGTTCTGGTTACTGTTACCATGGCAACGTGAACACAGTTTGATGTAGCCATTTTCCGATTTTGTCACTTTTGTCAAAATGTGACGTCTTACTGTAGCTTGACTGAAAAGACATTTTTAACTCAGGATTCAAAGTTATTGTTAAATGAAAGGTAATTTTTTTATAAAATTTGAGGCCTCAACGTCACTTCTGAGCCACGTTCACCTCCATAGCTGACTGAAGCTAGGTTGGCAATGGCTAACCGCGGCAGCTCAGGAGGATGTTTTCTGGACTGGAGTTCCAACAGTATTTTTCAGTATCCATCCATTTTCTATACCCGGTTAATCCTGTGCATGGTTACGGGAGTCTGCTGGAGCCTATCCCAGCACATTACAGGCGAAAGGCAGGGGTTCACCCTGGACACGTCGCCGGGCCACATACATGTTTACAGACAAAGAACAATGCAAGCCTGTACACACACACACACCCCTACGGGCAATTTAGAAATGTCAATCAACCTAAAATGTATGTATTTGGACCATGGGATGAAGCCAGAGTACCCGGAGAAAAACCAATGCAAGCACGTGGAGAACATGCAAACTCCACATAGAAAGACTCCTTCCGGGCCCTGGAGTCAAACCGGGTCCCGTCTGTTTTATATAAGTGTGTGTGTGTATATATATATATATATATATATATATATATATATATATATATGGGAGCAAAGTTTGGTGAAGACTTGCCCCTGAATTTTAGAAGGGAACAGGACAGGGAATCGCTGCCCATGTAATGAATTATGAATATAGACAGGAATTATCAATATGAGCTCAAAGATTCTGCTGCATAGATGGGTCAGCCAAGTTTTTCTTGCAATTAAGCACATTTCTTTTTCTTCAGGGTTTCTTTTTTCCTTCCTTTTGCCGGATAATCTTGAAATGTTTAATTTATCTCTCCTGGCTTTATGTTCTTCTCTTTTGTTTTGGATGTATTCCTTATTTGAAGAACAATGCAACCTTTTACTTAATCTGACTACAGATAAAATACTTAACACTTAATTTTCAAGAAATTACATCAAACAAATCAGTCAGCTTCCTTGCTTAAGCTGTTGGAATTGGAGAAGTGTAGTTTCTGATTTAAAGCTAAGACTCCCCAGATGGTGTAAGGATGAGCACAAGGTGTAATTTATCCAAATCAGTTAAGACGTTCCTGAGATATGGCCTTGCATAAATGCCCACAGCTCAGCAACGGTTCGACCTAAGGGTTCATATATATATCGAATAGGTTAACCAAACAAACCCCAAAACAAGTTATAACTCTTCTCGTGTTTCAGTTAAGTGGAAACAAATGAAATATCAGCGGTTCAAGGGGAATAGATGAGAACAGGCAAGTCCCAATGGTTGCGTTAGTCCCATGAAATGGTTGCGACACACCACTGTGAACATGACCATTTTACTCAATAAGACTGGTATCCCCAGAGGCACCAATAAAAGGATTAGAAGTACCCCAGACGAGACCACCCGCTGTGCCCTGCATAAAATATACAGAATACAACCCATGTTTTGGTGCCAAGAAGTCAGAAATGAGAATAGTTTAGAGATTCCAGTCCTTTTTCAAAATAAAACACCAACTCGCAACAACTTTACACTAATTGGTGGAAGCTATGGGTAAACAAAGTTGTGGGTTTTAAAAGAGATTTGAACCATGTACTGTATGAAGACAGGTTCAGGTTAGGATTAAAAGTTTTTAAAAGTTTTGTTTTTCTTAAAATTTGACACCATTCTTCATTTCTTGTGGACACACTAAAGATGTGTCTTTAAGTGAAGTACCACTACTACACAATTCTTAATCTTATGGGAACGGGTCCACTTTTCATATGCATCATCTTGTATCCATGGAGCATGCCATATCTTTCCAAATGCTCCTGGAGAAACATTGGTATGTAGAGGACATCTGAATTGGCTGTCTGTCTGAACAACCGCGAAGTCCTCAGATGTCTGCCTAAAGTCGACAAACTAATGGTGATACCGTCTATATGGCTTAAAGACAGGACTATCTCCTGTGTCCTAAACAGTGTTGGGACTAACGCATTATTTAGTAATGCGTTACAGTAACGCCGTTAGTTTTGCGGTAACTAATACTAACGCATTACTTTTTGAATTCAGTAACGCAATTACCGTTACCAAACGGTGCGTTACTCCGTTATTTCTGGCTACAGTGAAGCTTTTTTTCCCCACACACGGAGACCAGAAGAAACGTAGTGTAGTGGGTGTGTGTGCATTCAAAAACATGACCGGTCATGGCGAGCCAAGAGAAGGCGAGTTTCGCAACGTGGAGATATTGTCATTACAGTAATCCCTGGTTTTTCGCAGGGGTTACGTTCCAAAAAGAACCCGTGATAAGGGAAATTCTTTTTACAATTATTATAGAAAGCTTCAAATTGCGGAGATCAGCCCCGCCTCGCACGTATTTCACTGCTCTTCTGACTGCTGTTGCATCCCGACTCCGCTCTGTAGCGTCTTTTTCTCTCCTCTTTCTTTTTTCGAGAGAAGAAAATAGTTATGGGTCGTTGTTGTCGCTCTTTTTTCTTCTGGGCAAAAAGATTCGTATAAACCGACATGCCACCATTGGTTATATTTGAGACTCTAATGAACGATTCATCAAAGAGTCCTGTTCTTGAGCTGCTGATGAAACTCATTGGTCGTTCTCAGCATTGTTGCTAAGAAACCAACGTTATTGACCCAGGAAGTGAAGAAGCTGGGAGACTGTTTAGAATGCATACATGATGCACAATGCAAATCCATACAGTACCTGTTGAAATGAAGGCTAGAGGGGCATTAAATGGGAGCATTTACAATAATGTTCTTATTTAAAGTAACTAAAAAGTTACTTTTCATAGAAACGCATTACTTTTTGGTCTAAGTAACTGAGTTACTGAGTTACCTTTTAATGAAGTAACTAGTAACGGTAACTAGTTACTATTTTTCAGTAACTAGCACAACACTGATCCTAAACCTGCATCAAAGTAAAACTTGATTAAACTAAACAAGTCAGTCATGTTTGCTTCCATTACATCAAGCTCTCAATAAAGGAATGAATGTGATTGTTTCAGATGCTATCTACACTGTGGGTGGGGGTTGCACCGAAAAACAGGGTGGAAAAAATGACCACATAAAACTGAAAATAATTATAGCGAAAAACAGAGCTTTATTATTTTTTCCATTTAAATGCAATATGCTTCCGTAAATAGAGGACTTAATTGGCGCTTTTGCATTAGTATCACCTTAGCTCGGTTCTACCCGTTTTGCGCTTTCGCACTAGGGCTAAGACGGGTAGAGCTGCTCCAAGTCGATACTTTTTTCTGTAACCATTTCAGTGAGGTTCTGAAAGCGGGCTGAGCAGGGACTATTTCTGACGTCACCACCTCCTCGCCACCGATTGGTCGGGGGGCGGGGACGTCACCACCCTCCGCGCCTCTGATTGGTCGGGGGCGGGGCCGTCAGACGTTTGAATCAGGAAGCGGGAATCAGCGCGAGGGGACTCGCGGCTCGCGGCGATTTTATTATAAAGCGCAAAACCTCTGTTTGGTGATCCAACTCTGAGGTGCAGATGTTCATAAACCTGGTGGCTGTCGAGAAAAAATTAAAAAAGCGATGTAGACGGGCTGTTTTCTTCTCAGCCGCTCGCGGCTCCAGCTGATTTCTGATCAGCGCCGACATGAACAAAGCGGTTGCGCAATCGAGTACGTCACAGCAGCTTCACCACAACCTGCCCGCTTCTCCCCTGGCAGTGCGAAAACACACGTGTGGGGCCGTGTAAAGCCGTGCCGAGCCGTGCCGGGCTGAGCCGATACTAGTGGAAAAGTGCCAATTGAGACAGAACTTTTTGCATACATGCTCATGAAGGTCCTCTATTTTCCACTGCCGGTGGAAAAGCCAACATCTACAGGCCCAGCGCAGGGGCCATAGGTCAGTGGCAGCACGCCTACTTCAGTCTTTAAATAAAAGTCTTCACTCTGCATTGCTGACACGCTCTGCGAGGATGTGCAGAAAGATATTTGATCCAGGCCAGAGAGAAAAGTGTTCTTAAAGCAAAGGTCTTTCAGTCTGCTTGTCCTTTTTTTTTTACCGCTGAGAATAAAGAGAAACAACTGGACTTGGAAAGCAAAGGCCTGAAAATATTTTTGTTGTATTTCTCAACTCCGTGCCATGTTAGACAAAAGAAATAAAAACCAAGAAGACAAAGGTTCATCAGTGTTCAATCAGGGAATGTTTTATCTCCCCGCTCCACAGGTCTACAATTACAGCCACGCTCCGTGATTGAAAATGTAAGTGATTGTCTGCGATTGTTGTATCTGTTAGATTAGATACAGCAGCCGAGACATCACTACCTGTTCCCTATCAGCAGCTCAAATTAATATTTACACAGAGCTGCAGAGAAATTCTTCTTTAATTCGTGTTATTTTTATGCATTCTGTTGCCATAGGTGGTTGCCCGGTGAAGTGCTGGAAAAGTTACAAGTGGGATCGAAAGTCCCTCCTAGGAGGATTTAATTAGCGCTTTGAATGAGTAACATCTCACCCGTTTCTCTCTGTCCTTTGTAATCAGTTCTGGACCATTAATGAGAGGATGACTATCGACTGGCGGAGCAGGCTGCTGATAATTGAATGTGTAGAGGCCATTAAACATTCCTAATCAAAAATAAACACTCCAAAGCCACCGTTTCCTGCAGAACAATAAGCAGCAGCAACAATGGAAGTGCATTTGTTGAAACCCCGGGGGAAAAAAAATAAAAAGGACAGAGAGTAGGCTCCACATCTTCCCTCATATGTTTGTGTTTCCTTTTCTTTTTATCGGGCTACTAGTGCTAACAGTTCAGAATCTGACAGACCAGAAAATAGCTGATTTTCCTCCGGCACGGCGCCGTATTGAATTTCTCAAGTTTGTGTTTAAATCCGAACGGCTGAGAGGGGACAGACGTAATTGAAACGTTCTCAGAGGCTCTTTTCCTCATGCAAACAGGTCAGTAAATCAGCAACAGTATGTGGTCTGGTGTTGGAAATCACTGCTCCTCTATTGACTCAGAACTATTGATCTGACTCCCACATCACCACAACTCATACCAAGTCAGCGGGTCAATATTACTAGTTAACAATTCTGACATTGCACGGCTTCTGTTTGAGGCCTGCCGACTGATGGGTGCACAAATGTGGTTTCTGTGAAAATCAAACTAAACCCGCTATCTTTGGACTTTATTTCCATGTTCACTTTACTCTCGGAGGGCACCTGTCAGTCAAGTTGCACCGCTCGACTGTACTGGATGGTCTGAATTTAACTAGTGATTAACGATTACCAATTTACCCAGAGACTGGTTTTTACGAAAAAGAAAATGGTAAATTATATCTGGGTTTTTTTTCACAATCGTGATGTTCTTAAAGCTGATGCAAATTGTTGTTGGACAAGGTTTATTATTCCTCATTGCGGGGTTTCTTTTTCTGCCTCTTTCCCATGAGATATTACGTTACGACGTCAGCCTGTATCCATCCCACGTAGCGAAATTATCTGATATTTTTTAACTGATGAACATAAAGAAATTAATCAACATTAAAAAACTCTGGACCCAGGTATGTTTACGGTTACCATGGAAACTTAAAACCAACACTGACGTGCCATGTTCCGATTTAGTCACTTATCAAATGTGACGTGTCGTCACTTAAATATAACTCTTGAGCGTCTGATCAGATGCTTTAAACGGAACATTCAAATTTAATGTTAAATAAAAGGTAATGGTTTAATAAAAGGCATCAACGTCTGTAAATCACTGTAAAACACAGACTTGGCTTATCCAGCGCGAATGCAGGACTAGGGTATGGAGGACCAAAACTGACAGAATTACAAATAAAAGCAGAAATATATATTTTGTTTTTCCTTTTCCTGATACGTGCATTAACACTCCAAAACCACCGTTTCCTGCAGAACAATAAGCAGCAGCAACAATGGAAATGCCTTTGTTGAAAACCCGGGGAAAAATATAAAAAGGGCGAAGGGTAAGCTTCACATCTTCCCTCATATGTTTGTTTTTCCTTTTCTTTTTATCGGGCTACTAGTGCTAACAGTTCAGAATCTGACAGACCAGAAAATAGCTGATTTTCCTCCGGCACGGCGCCGTATTGAATTTCCCAAGTTTGCGTTTAAATCCGAACGGCTGAGAGGGGACAGACGTAATTGAAACGAAAGAATTACAAATAAAAGCAGAAATATATATTTTGTTTTTCCTTTTCCTGATACGTGCAATCCTTGTTTTCACATTCCCTCGTCTCCTCTTTTCACTTTACGTTATGTTTTTCTGCCTCATTATGCAAATGATGAGGGCGGCCCTTCTTGGTCCAGCTCCTCTACTATTGGTCAAAAAACTGGAAAGATCCTGCTTCTTCCTGTTAAAAACAAGGAATGCATCTTTAAGGAAAAGTAAAAACTAAATATTTATTTCTGATTTTAACTCTGTCAGTTTTGGTCCTCCATACCAGGGGTCCTTTCAGCCCAGTGCAAATGCAAGTAGTACAACGTCTTCTGTCCAGCGAAGTATTCGCATATAAGAGGTGAAATTTATGCCGCCTTAATTTCTGCACAGAGATTTTTGGCCCGGAGATTTTGTGCTACAATAAATCAATCTGATGACAACAAGGAACTTTCAGAAACAGATTTATTTACATCATGATTTTTTTTGTAGATTGGAAGTTATTCCTGTTTCAATATTTGATATTCTCTCAGAAAATTGTGCTTTTTTTCTCACATTATTTTAAATAACGTAACTAATGCTGAGAGTCTCCAATAACTCAGGCCAGTTATCCTTTTATTACTGTGTTGTTTGTAAAATGGCCCGACAGCTGCTGGATGAGTTTATGTTGTTGTTAATCATGTCTGATTGATTCATAACAGGTTCCTGTACCAGTCATAATCCAGTGTGTATTATTCCTATTCCCACATGACCCGTGCTGATGACTGTAAGTACTTTAATGCATGCAAATGTTGTTACCTGGAACTCTCTGGAGGTCTGTGAGGCTTTTATGATATTCTGAAGGGGATTATTGGCTTGTTGGAGCAGGTCATGTAAACACTTTGACAAAGACAGTCATTATTTTATGAGACTGACATAAAAAAGACATTTACTTGTGTGAAAATGTTTAGTATGACACCGGGGCACAACTTGGTTCTGTAGAAGAAAGTGAACTCTCTTCCCTCTGAAGCCGTTTTAAGGGGCTTATTGCACTTTCAGAGATTGCGTGAGGGACCTCGATGTTCCACTCAAATTTGTTTGTGTTGTTCTTTCATGGTCCGCTGCACCTTAAAAGGACAGGCGCTTCTCTGCTTTTCTCCACCAACTTGTCAACACGACTGGCTGCCCAGCGGAGCAGAAAAAGAGGTCCGGCCTGCGTCCCGTCAGACCGGCACACTGCTCGTGTCGCACACACGAGGGGAGCGAGATGGGACTTATGCTTGTAAAAGTGGAGCGTACATCCGAGTGGAACAAGGCCCGCTGGTCTGAGAGCCGGGGCTGAAGCGTGCCGTTGACCGTCCGCGGGTCACACGCCAGGATCACCCGCCAGCATCCTTCGGCTTTGCATGTTTGGATGTTTCTGCTCATTTTGATGGGCTGGAAGCTCTTTTCTCGTACCCTTGCACTCTATGAACGCTGTAAACAAAGTCAGCTGTGACATTGATTTTAATCAGGGTCCCATTTCTGTTTAGTCTGAATTTAATTAAAATGCATAGGATTTAGGCTTATAAATTTTGATACAACATGCAGTCAACACGCTCATGTATTACAAGTAGATTATTTTTCAAAGTCGCGTTGCTTAAATTTGACTGTGCATTCAGGCAGAAAATAACACATTTCCAAAAAAAAAGAGGCCGACTGCATGCGGAATTTATTACGATACAATTAGAGAAGGATTTTCCCCTGAAGATTTGCAACACAAAATACTTGTTTCATAAAAACTAAATGTTTTAACTTGAGTAAGAAAAATTGTCTTTATTGACCAGAATGATGGAGAGGATTAAGAGAAAAGAGAAAAAAGGTTGTGAATGTGGTCTTAGGATGAGCTGGAAATAAATTAATTCAAATGTGCATTTAAAGTCATGTTAATCTACAGAGAGACAGAAAATATTGACAGCTTCATTTGAAATGTTTTATAAGTAATTTGACTTCCTGGCAGGGGCGGAGCCAGACGTTGTAATCACTCAGCTCCAAGTGCCAAACTGGTAGCCTTTGCATTGATGCCAACCTGGAAAGTAACCAACAGTGTGGTTTCTCTCGGTCCAAAAGCGAGTCTATCTCCATTGACCTCCATATTAAAATGTCCAAATTTAGAGCAGAAATAATCAAGTTTACAGCCCGGTCCAACAGTTTTGGTCACGATTGGTTTGATTTCAGTCATCGTCGTTTGACGAAGCTAAGCGGAGCAAACAGCAGTTTGTACTGATCCAGCATGATTTCGCAACCAAAACAAAATCTAAAATGAGATATTATGCCGTAAACATCTGCTCTTGTGTTGTTTTGTTTTCATTAAGAAAGGCTGAATCTGCAAATGTGCTCAAG
The DNA here is from genome assembly GCF_033807715.1 of Cololabis saira. Classification (NCBI taxonomy): domain Eukaryota; kingdom Metazoa; phylum Chordata; class Actinopteri; order Beloniformes; family Belonidae; genus Cololabis; species Cololabis saira. The sequence continues at coordinate 32,188,125 of NC_084598.1, forward strand.
GCTCCTAAAGTGTCAGGACTTCTATGTCCTAGTTTTTCAGTAGTCCAAGTGAACTGTTATAGACTGACCATAGGGTGGTAACAGACCTGACTGATAAAAGACTCCCAAATAGTTTATGCCTGATGCACATAAGAAGCATCTGCTGATGTGAACCGAGCCAGTTGGATTGTATTTCTGAAGACAATCAAGAGCAGTTGATCTCCATAAGCCTTGAAAGGGATGCAAAGTATTCTCACAGTTCTTAGACATCCATCAATAAACATTAAGACAAAGCATCTATACATGGCAACAGTTTAATACTTCAGCCAGTCTCCCTCAAAGTGGGCACCTGCCCAAATGACTCTTTACAACTTAGAAGAACCCATGAGTGACAACTAAATGCTTGAAGACGTCCCTGGAAATGGAACACATGTTGGTTTATGAGTCTACAATGCTAAGGTTCATGCACGCGCAGGGTGTCAGGAAGTTGCTACTCTGGAAAAACCATTGCTGCTGATGTGTGACCGATAGCACCTTGGCTATCTCCAATATACTGTAACTGATGCCACTAAAGTTAAATAGTTTGAGAATTAATAATATTTTTAATAATTTTTAATTTAATATTAAATTAAAAATATGTAATGTTGATATTGAAAGGGTTTTTGAGACTAAATTCCTTGGGGTTGTCATCGACCACAAGTTAACATGGAAACAACACATTGAATATATTAAAGGGAAAATTTCAAAATCACTCGCAATCCTGTATAAATCCAGAAATATACTGAATTCCAAGGCCTTGCATTTGATTTACTACTCATTGATTGTTCCCTATTTATCTTACTGTGTGGAATTGTGGGGATCCACCTTTAAAACCACCTTAAATGCAATAATAAAACTTCAAAAACGAGCCATACGTACCATCAATAAGGCTGATTACTACGCTCACACAGATCCACTTTTTCTAAGTTCTCATGTTATTAAATTTGTGATTTGTTTTATTTTAAAATCATGCAAATTATGTTTAAAGCAAAATCAAAAATGCTCCCTGACCCAATACAGAGGTTATTTTCAATTCAGGAGACTCGTTACAATCTTAGAGGTGTCTGTAATTTCACAGTACAAATGGCTAAAAAAGGTATGAAAAGGAGATGTGTCTCCATCGTTGGAGTTAAATTCTGGAATGATGCCAACATAAATTTAAAAACATGTCATTCTTTTGTTGTATTTAAGAAAATGGTTTGTAAAGCTATTTTTGAAGCTTATAAGTGCAATTGACCATCTGTTAATGTTTCTTTGCTTTTCTATTGTTTCTTTGCCTTTTGTTGTTTCTTTGCTTTTCTATTCTCTTTTTGGTTTTCTGGAGGTTGGTAGCCAAAAATATAAAGTTGTTAATATAGGATAGGCTTTTATAAGCAGTTTGCTTCTGCCTATGCCTTTTCAGTTATTGTTCAACACATTTTTTTGGTTTAATAGTTAATGCTGTGTACAATGTTTTTTTGGTGTTGTTTTGTGTTGCAATGACTGAATAAACTTCATTCATTCATTCATTCATTCAATTATACATCACTATATAGAGCACATAAAGGGCTTGGCTGACCAACATGAAAACATCACCCCCTTCCTGAAGCACGGTGGAGGGAGCATCATAGTTAAGGGCTGGACCACTTGCTGTGATTGAAGGGAAGTGATCCAGCAGGACAAGGACCCCAAACACAGAAGTAAATACACAACCGAATGAGTTCAGGAAGAGTCCCAGTCAAAGATCAGACCTCCGCCCCATAGAGACACCCGATGTCCTTCAAATGTGTCTGAGCCAAAGCTGTTCGTTGTGCAGGTCTGTCCAAGGGAGAGCAAAAGCTCTTGCTTGAAATATTACAAACAGGATGTTGGGCGAACCATTCTTCCCAAAGATTCAATTACTTCTTCCCTCGTGGACCGTCAGTTTTTAAAAGATGTGTTAAAAGAAAGACATGAGAAATTGTAATTGTTTGCATCTTATCATCTTTGTGAAAAATCCTTCTACGTTTCAATAAGACACATGAGGGCAATTAAAATAATATACTCTGACTTCCACCCGAGAGGAATCGTCTCAGTTTAGGAGTAAACCTCAGTCCTCCTACAGAGTTTCAGAGATACTGCTTGTACTGCTTGGCTCTTTTTTTAATGTAAAAGCAGAATTTGCAAGACTTTCTAGCTTTTTTGAGCGATGCCTTTTAAACTGAGCTCCGTCCTTAATGAAAATCGCATTATATTAATCTGAGAAAATCTCAGCTATCAATCGCTGGTAGCCAGAACCCAACAAAAGGTAAAAGAAGCCACGTGAAGAGTTTCTGAGATCCACAGCCACAGTTATTAGACCATACTGAGACGTTTTACTGACCCTTTCCGTTTCAATTTTTCTCTAAGAATTTTTTTTTTCTTCTTCCTTCCGGCACATTTGAGGCTGCTAAGTATGCCTGGAAAGAAAAGATGAAAAGAACTAGAAGAATTTCACACTTTGGCCTCATACTGCTGCCAGTGGTACGGGGCGGAGGTCACCGTTAAAGAGAGGAACGGTACCAGCAGACTGCAAGTATACATGGCTCTGCCATTTGAAATGGTTTTGCATGTACCTCACAATCGACAATTGAAAATCTGCAGGTAGATCATAAAAGACGAGGCAGTTTATGGGTTTCATAGACCTGGGAGCCTTTAGCAGAGAGAAGGAAACCTTTCAAACGAAAGCTGAAAGACTGTTTTCTGGCTAATAAAGGAGTTTACAAGCCGTGACACTTGCCAAAGGGGTTGTTAATAAATAATGAGAGGGTGTCCAGGCTTGTACTTTGAGTATGCTTCCTTCTTTTTTTTATTATTTTGAAACTGTAAAAGATGAAATTAAGGCACTGTTGCATAAATTATTAAAGTTAACTTTGTTCCTTTTGGAAATGTGTTGGTAAATATGAGATTATATCCCCTTGCGAGTGAATCACAGTTCACAGACTCGTACTGACGTCAGGATCGGAGCTGTGTGGTTGCGATATCTGACGCTCCTGTTTTTTCTTTTCCCTCTCGTCTCTGGAAATAGTCTCCCGTAACTCACTGGCACCATGATGCAGAAAGAAGACTGAAGCAGGCTGTAGTTCAGAAGGAAGTTATGATCTCTCCGAGGTATATATTGTGATTATAGTGCAAATTGTATGTATATTATAAATTAATAGTAAATATATTCTAAATCTCTGTAGGCTATGATTGTATATATGGTTTAGAAGTATGAGTATATTATAATGTATGAGTATATTATGATATGTAATATATATTTATACTTCTATATATATACTGTATATACTTCTATGATGTGGATGGTTGGTTACTTAATCTTTTATTTTGGTTCAATTTATTATTTCAGGAATTATAGTGAAGTTTTTCACCCTTTTTGAGTTGGATTATTGTCATCTTTATTGTTATGTTATTATATTATTATTATATTATCATCTTTTATATTATCTTTTGTATGTCTATGTGTGGACCCCAGGAAGAATAGTCTTCCCATGGCGAAGACTAATGGGGATCCCTTTTAAATAAACAAAATAAACAAAAGGAACTGGGTGTGATCATATTTTGGGATGAATAAGTGCTTAAAATCATTGCGCAGTGCCCTATATGCAGTTTGATTAAAGTAAACTGATTACTCATGGCTCTTTTAGAAATATATAAAGAAATATCAAATATGTACCATGTTTTTGTATGTTTGTTTTCTGCTATATAATAAAAATAAGCAGTTGAACTGGTTGGTGAGAGTGAAAAATGATTCCCCCAGACTTGTCCAGCCATCGAAGTGAACCCCACTTTGACAACCCGCAATGCAATGCCTTTATGAGGTCACAAGCCAGTGTTCTCACCTGTATCCCGTAGACATCCCCAAACTCTTCCTGGGAGGTGTTTTCTCAGACCTTCGCTGCAGCAGCTTCCTGTTGCTGCTCGTTTGTGGGCCTTTCAGCCTTCACTTTTGTCTTCAGTAACTGAAAAGCTGCTCTCTTGGGTAGAGATCAGATGATGGACTTAGCCATTAAATGTTTCCACTTCTTTTTCTTCAAAAACCTTTTGCAGTATGTTTAGATCGACCTTCACTGAGAAGTGCCGTCCTATCAGTTTCATAGCGTTTGGAAGAATTGGTTAAATGGTTAAATGGTTCCTTTCTTTCTTCATATTTTTATCTTCCCATCGCTCTGACACAAGTTAACTTGGTCCTTTCTTGCCTTCTGTTGATGTTGTGAGTGGGTTATTCTTCATTGAGGATAATATTCCTTCACAACACCAACAGAACATCATCAACATCCCTTTTAAGGAGATGACGATGGTAAACATACTACATAAAAAGCGATAGCTACACTCTATCATCGCATCGGTTTGGATTTGGATTGTGTTTGAACCCCAGTATATTTTCATTATCAGCCATCGATCGTATTTTTGATCTTGACTTCTTGACAGACGTGAAAACACTGACTGATGACCAGTGTTGGGCAAGTTACATCCAAAATATAATACATTATATATTACTAGTTACTGTCATTTGAAAGTAATTAGTTACATTACAATATTACTATATCTGAATTGTAATGCGTTACACTACTTGTGTATTACTTTTGAGTTACTTTCAACAAAATAGCAAAAAAAGATAAATCTTGTCCCACTGGCAGATTTTTCTACTTATTTCAAGTGAAAATTTACTTGAAACAGGTGAAAATTGTCAAATAAGTTATTTTTCTGGTGTTATTTTTCTGGTGATGACTCTAAATGTTGAAATAGCAGTAAAACCACATTCATTGATGAAATGACATAAGGGATGGAAAGGAGGGATGGCAGTTTTACAGGGGGGTGATTTGGACCGTTTTTATTTCAGGGGGGATGATTTGGACCGTTTTTATTTCAGGGATGATTTGGACCGTTTTTATTTCAGGGGGGATGATTTGGACTGTTTTTATTTCAGGGGGGATGATTTGGACTGTTTTTATTTCAGGGGGGATGATTTGGACCGTTTTTATTTCAGGGGGGGGATGATTTGGACTGTTTTTATTTCAGGGGGGATGATTTGGACCGTTTTTATTTCAGGGGGGGGATGATTTGGACTGTTTTTATTTCAGGGGGGATGATTTGGACCGTTTTTATTTCAGGGATGATTTGGACTGTTTTTATTTCAGGGGGGATGATTTGGACCGTTTTTATTTCAGGGGGGGATGATTTGGACCGTTTTTATTTCAGGGGGGGGGTGATTTGGACCGTTTTTATTTCAGGGGGGATGATTTGGACCGTTTTTATTTCAGGGGGGGATGATTTGGACTGTTTTTATTTCAGGGGGGATGATTTGGACTGTTTTTATTTCAGGGGGGGGTGATTTGGACCGTTTTTATTTCAGGGGAGATGATTTGGACCGTTTTTATTTCAGGGGGGATGATTTGGACCGTTTTTATTTCAGGGGGGATGATTTGGACCGTTTTTATTTCAGGGGGGGATGATTTGGACCGTTTTTATTTCAGGGGGGATGATTTGGACCGTTTTTATTTCAGGGGGGATGATTTGGACCGTTTTTATTTCAGGGGGGATGATTTGGACCGTTTTTATTTCAGGGGGGATGATTTGGACCGTTTTTATTTCAGGGGGGGTGCCATCACATCACCCCTCATCCCCCCTCAACTCGAATAGGCCTACTGCTCACACGGAACTCAGAACTTCTTCATAAATAACTCCCAGAGAGAAAAAAAACACCAGCAAGCTAACAAACAAACCAATAAAGCTCTCAGAGTTAACAAAACGAACCAGGAATCAACAACTCGCAGCTGTTTTAACCTCTCCTCCTGATGGGCTGCAGGTGTGGTTTAAGGCTGATTTATGGTTCCGCGTTACACCAACGCAGGCCATACGCCGTGGGTTACGCGAACTACTGCGTACCCTACGGCGAAAGCTCTGCGTCGATTTAACGCGGTACCATAAATCCGCTCTCACAGCGCGACTGACTGTGAGCCCGGCTCGTGCAGCTCCTCGCCGACTCCGCGCTCATATATATTTAATAAATGTATAAAGCCCATATATTAATAAAGCCTCACTTGGCCGAGCTCTAACGCTGAGACCATGGTAGATTTAAGTTACACGCGGACACGCCGCACTGTTGACTTTTCCCTGCCGGCTCTGCTCACTGAACAGTCCCCACAAACAGTGTCCAGCGGCGCTACGTTCCGCCGCGCCGCGTTCCCAACGCTTTTTTCTGTTGTCGGGATGTCTCGCGGACGCGGTGTTGGTGAATTCTTTAAAAAACAACAGCTAAACGGGTTAAAATGCGTTGTAACGCGCGTTACTTAGATTGTAACGAGTAAAATATTACCGAAAATGTATTAGTAATGCGTTATATTACTGCGTTACAGCAAATAGTAATACATTACTGTAATTGCGTTACTTTTGTAACGCGTTACCCCCAACACTGCTGATGACAGCGGGCTCAGTTCAGAACTCTAGACTAGAGCAATCCGTCATTTCTGGTTGTTCTTCTTTCCTTTTCTTTTTGCGAGACATCGCAGATTAGCTGCACCTGCAGTTTTGGGGATGTATTACGCCTCACGCAGAATGTACGCTCCAGTCAGCGTCGGGTTGGTGTGTTCGGGAGTATTTCTTTGACCAACTCCGGGAGACGGGTGCCATCTTTCAGTCCGACTGCTTTTCTGCGGATGGTTGGGTGTCGGGTTGGTGTGTCCCGGCCCTTGGTTGTTTTCTTGGTCTTTTTCTAGCTCACCAGAGCTTTCTTTCCTTATAAGAATGTACCAAAAATCTGCCAAATGCCAACACAATTCCTGATATAAACTCCAGACCTGGGATCTGCGTTGTTCTTCTTTTTAGTGATAAATTCAGTTAATTATCCAAATATTTGAGAGCCCATTAAAATTCAACCTCTTTGTCAATAATGGGCCCAATTCGTCCATGGTAAATGTCTTTTCACACAATACCTTTGTTAGCACATTTAAATTATAACTAAAAGTGTTAAGCTTTCTTCACACTTTGATTGTTTTATTTCAAATCCATTTTGGAGGTTTGTAAAGATTTTGATTGTCCTAACACTTTTGGACCTGACTATAGTGTATCTTGTAAAACAGGGTACAGCATGATTTAAAACAAGCAGATTGTAAAATGTATTCAAGAAAATGGCCTACAATGGTAAAGTATATTGTCCCCTCAACACTAAAATGTTAGGACTCTGAGTCAGAGCAGTGAGATTCGGTCCTTTTGCTTTGGAGAAAGGTTTATCTTGTGTTTTTGTTGAACAAACAGAAGAAAGTGCTGCATGAAGAGGCATCCATGAACCGGAAGAAAGAGGAGCTGAAGATGGAAAAGTTGAGAATTGAAGAGGAGGAAACTACATGTTTGTGTGGCAAAAGGAAAGCACTCAGCGCAGAAAAGAAATTGATGGTCAAGAGAAATGTGCTTAAGAAAAACACAGAAACCCAAAAGAGAACTCAAATTTGGAAGAACTCAGTTGATGGCAAATGAAAAGGAAAGCCTCTTGAAGCGGAGAATAAAGCTGTGGGTGATGACAACATCCTTCAAATTTAACCAAGAGAAAAGATCCATATTTGAAGGATGAAAAGCTTTCTGACTTCAGAACTGAGCAAGCATGAACTTTAATCGCACGGTTAAGAACTTAAAGCCAAACATAAGACAAGGAATCCCTTCAATGGGGAAGAACATCCCATGCACGAGAAACAGATGACAGATGACAATGTTCATGAAAAGGTTATCACCCTAAAGATGTGGCCTTTCCGATCAAGAGAACATGATCAAGGACATACTGTATAAAGAGATGGATGAAAATGCAGAAAATGATGCCATGATTGATAACAGATTCTTTAAAGACTGAAAGGAAGGATGTTTCATAAATGAAGGAATCCTATATTCAAGGAAATAGTCAAACATGCCAAAGATGAAAGAAGGCTCTAACTGTCCCTGGATGAGCAATATCCATAAAGAAATTAGAGCAAGTAACGCCTGTGATCAAGACAAAACAGACTTCAAGATAATGAGGGAAACTCCGAGCAAAGAGGGAGACAAGATGATTAAAGAGCAAAAAGGGGACAAATGACACCACTGTGAACTGAGACTGCCGCTGTCACAGCAGTAATCATCATCAGAGATCAGTGAAATATCCACCTATACTGTACGTTAAAGGTTGGCTTGCAGCGTTTGAGTTGTGGTGAGCTCCTGTGATCTTCGTCTTCAGGTCAGGGGGTTCCAGTTCCAGTCCCTGCTTCAACTCACCAGACTCAAATGACTGTATCATTAACAGTCTTGTGTAGTCCTTGATGATAAGCTGGTGACGATCCATTCATCTCAATCAGGCGTGTTGAAGCAGGGAAACATCTAAAGGACAGCGACCCTCGACGACCGGAACCAGACAACAATTCTGCATCTTGGCCTAACAACAAACTCTAACGAGTTTTAGTTTATTGCAGGTTTTTAGTTTTGTGTCAATTAACATCCAATCAGTAGTGTCGTTATCCCTTGATCCACAAAGGAATCTGGTTGTAGGCGTATAAAAAACGACCTTGCACGATCCCCAATCTTATGGTCTTAAGGTCCTTAGATGTGAAACATTAGTCTTTTAAAAATGTTTTTTCCTAAGTTTGAGCAAAGTTGTTTACTGTATCGTTAGCATTCAATAGAAGCCTGGTCGGATATCATTCCAGCTTGGAAGTTAGTGTTGTGTCAGTTGCAAACAATTCGTTTGAAAGAACGACTTTTTCGCGTGAATGAACTGAACTGAATAATTTACCAAAAGATCTGTTCATTTCACACTTCAGCCAAGCATAGTTGTGAACCAGAGCACGAAAACACCGCGAACGAACACGATAGCTGCGAACGGAGGACTTAAGTGAACCGGTCCCTGATTCGCTGACTAGCGTGTCCCCAAAGCTAACAGACAATGTAGCTGGAGGACGTGGCTGTGCGCGAGATGATTACTCTCACATAGTCACATAAACACACACTTTTTAGCTCCTTACTGTTTGAAACTTTCTCAGTGATCACAAATTAAATTGTTAGTCTGGGCGTAATGCCAGGGGGTTTATAGACTCACCGGTATAGATCAGTAGATTGATTGAGCCGTAAACGTAAACTGAACGGTTCATAGTGACCGTGAGCTTAAACTGCCTGTGTCAAGTTCAACAAGTAAAAGAGTGATGTCGCACTATAGACCAGTTAAAATAGACTTTAAATAATTCAAAAAACAGCCTTCATCTCCAACTTTCAGTGAGGGAACTTAGAAAATGTCAAGATTTATAAATGGAGCCTGGTGTGTTTATCAAAGCTGAGAATCATGAGTCGACTCAGAGAGCGATCAGCAGCGTTTCAGTTCAGTGAGCTGGGTATGCAGTCTGATCAAGTTGAATGATTGGAAGAGCAAATCTTTTTAATGAACTTCTCCTAGAGGTTTGATACACTGAGAAGGACGGCACCGCCCATGACTACTAAGGCCCCCCTTTGTGTGAGCTGGGACTAATACAGTTGCTGCAGACCCGGACATGCGTCGGTACATCAGCATGGTGTGACCCGGAGCACCTTTTCAGTTTCATTAGTAATGATGTCATAGCACTGTATCACTGGATTTTCTTCACATTTCACCACATCACAGGGAGTTATTCCATGCACGTCTTCACTTTCCTTTTCTTGTGTGAAACTACTTCATTTATCTTAAACTAAATACAGTATTGATGTCATTAAATCAGTTAACAGTTAAATTTAAAGCTAGTACTTATTTTTTGTTCTTGACAACTTCACCTTGTTTTCTTGTCCAAGGGGTTGGGAGGCCAGGGCCAATGCCACCAACAAGATAGCCCCTGGGATCATTCAGGCACCTGTGCCATGGTAAGGTGATTCCAGGAAGGGCTGTAATTAGGGCTGTTCGATTAATCGATTTTAAATCGTAATCGCGATTATGTAATTAGAACGATGTTAAAACGTGAAACTCGTAAAATCGATTTTTCACTTTTTTTTTTTTCTTTTTTTTACCTTGTCTGCACACATATTAATGATTGATGGAAATACCTCTCAATATCTGCGACAAGTGCCCCATCGGAGAGGCTCTTTAGTGTAGGAGGGGGCGTTGTAACATGCCACCGGGCATCCCTCAAGCCAGATGCGGTAGACCGGCTCGTGTTCCTTGCAAAAAACTTGCAAATGTGAATAGCAAATGTAATGACTGACATTACACACCTCTACCTCCTTCATGGGTTGCATTATTATTTAGCATGCAAAGACCCAGTTTAGTTTAATTAGAAAATGTCTTGTTTTATTTAATTGGAAATATAACTTACTGTATGTTTGCAAGTGCTGATTTGCTGATTTTTTTTTTTCAGAGATAAAACTTTATATTTTATTATATTTTTTAAAACTTTTTTTCAACTTATTTTACAGAGTTTTGCACTTTATTCATTCATTTTTGGTTTAATAAGAGCAAAGTTTGCACTTAAAGCCCAATGGGGCAATAAAAAAATAGCATATTTGAAATCATTTCTTTGCCTTTTGTCAATTCACAAAATAATCGTAATCGTAATCGTAATCGAAAATCGGATTTTGAGAGAAAAAAATCGAGATTTTATTTTTGGGCAAAATCGAACAGCCCTAGCTGTAATTAATAAGGCTGAAGAGATTGCTGAAACAGGTATGGTCCTTAGTTTCCCAGTCCACCTATAGTCATGAATTATTGGTGGTGAAGGAACAAAGTTGCAGATACAAGCAGTTGAAATAAGTTTCTTTCACACGGTTGCCAGTTGCTGCCCCTTTACATCGGGAGGACCCAGCTGAGGTGTTTCGGGCATCTGGTTTGGATGACACCGAGATGCCTCCCTGGTGAGGTGTTGCAAACCCAGGACATGTCAGAAGCATCATAGCTGGCCTGGGAAGGTTTTGGTGTTTCCTTGGAGGAGCTGGGAAGGCCAGCCTGGAAGAGGGAGGTCGGGGCCTCTCAGCTTAGGCTGGTCCCCCACGCGACATGAACACAGATAAGAGAGAGCTGATGATTGGTGCTATAATCCTGCTTTCCTATTTCCTGTTTTCTTGGTGTAAACATATTCCAATTTGCCACAAAATAAGCCTTAATTCCCATTTTTGATTAAATTTTGCTTTCTCGTTTGTTTTTGTCAGAATAAATGGAGGTCAGAACCACAACGCTGAAAGCATCCAGCTTCTGCAGTAACATTCATGCGTTTTGTCGGGTTTGGTGCAAGTAATTATAATGAAGGAACATAGAGAGCACACACACAGAGACTCTGTGTAGAAGCAGATGTGACATTTTGACCATGCTTTCCACTGTGAAGCTGGGTCAGCAGTAAAGTCAAAACCTCTATGAATCCAAGCAGAAAACTGCAGCCTCCCTCCATAAATGAGTAAGCTGCAATGTGTCAGAGGCTACGTTCACGCCAACTGCTGATGATGTCTTGCAAACACAACAGATGTGTTTTCTAAAGAGAATGACTTTAGTCTTTTGGTGCAAAAATCAAGTCACACTTCTTGAGGGCTTCGCTTTGAATTCTCCTAATTACTCTACAGGGTTGTCACAATAGAAGTCATTTATGCCTACTGTTGAGAAGCAGGGGGTGACTCGTTATTACCTCCCTCTAATTTCAACAAATGTTGCCAATTAACAGTAAAAAGGAAACTGTTTAAATGAAGAATCTGAACAAGCATGATTAGTTTAAAAAAAAAAAACAACAACAAAATAACTGCATGTGAAGTGAACATTTTTGAAGTCATCTTAAGGGTACATGTGGGCAAAGACTTATTAACCGTGAACTCCACAGTTACAACACCAAATTAACTCCTTCAGTTTAGTTTTATAAGTTTTATAAGAATCTTGATCAAAGTTGTCCTCAATGCATGTCTTTGTACGGGACATGTAGAGAACAGGTGTGCAGAAGGAGTCGCAGAGGGATTTCAGGTGGAGGTGGGATCGCATCAAGGAGCGACATTGAGCTCCTCCTTCTTGGCCCTGGTAATGATGATTGACAGGTCATGTCAGAGAGGAGTCTCCATGGACAACTCATGTCATCATTCTCGTGGATCACATTCGGATTTGCAGTGAATGTAAGGAGCAAAGCTGGATAACAGATGTATGAAAGGAGCAGCGGTAAAGACCAGACCTTCTCCATGGCTTGGAGAGAGAAGTGCTGACCACGAGCCAGGAAGCATTGCTTTGATTAGAAAAGCTGAAGATGTTGGGATTTTCTTTGGGAGTGACGAGCAATGACAGAGTTAGAGTTAACAGACAGGGTCAGATGTTTTGGAGATGAAGTAAAAGACAAAGTGTGGACATTTAAAGAGAGGGGGTAGTGAAAACATTTGGTGGAAAGATGCTGGAGAAAAAAGGGAAAGACCAAAGAGGAGGTTTCTGGATGTGATGAAAGATGACATGCATTTGGTTGCTGTGATGAGGAAGATAGAGAAGAGAATGTAAGAAAATGGTAAATCTGAAAGAAAAAAAAAATCGCACATCCTCGTTTTGGCTGCTTGGTGAAACATGGTGTACAGGATGTTTCTGTGGGAGTCTGCAGCACAATTCTTTTTATCTTATTCTTTAAAGAGATTCTTTGAAAGACCTTGGTTTCAGTTAGAGAATAAAGCAGCCGCCTCTCTAAAACTCTTAGCAGCACTTTCATCAGGAAGCCACATCTCCTAACAATGTACCATCTTAATAAGCACATCGCCTCTTTATTACTGCTTCTAAGTGGCTTCTAACTGCTTCTGTTACGCTGTTGTCCGTGTCCAGATCTTCATTACAGCTAGTTAAAATGAGCACCAGCCTCTGTCAACACACTGCAGCTGATCGGACTGATGTCTGGGTCTGACGGCCGGTTGGCCTAACGACTAAATCTCTCAGTTAAATGTGTGTCAGATGAGTTCTTCATGATTTGTAGTTTTTCCTTAAAGAACACATCTTCTGTGGTGGTGTCAATGTCGCCCCTCGGCAGACAACCGATACAAGCATGCGTCTTATGTGTGTGTCTAAAAATATTAAAGTCAGGGTAAGGGATATTGTAGATATTTGTCTGTTGATATTTGAAACAAAATATAAAGACCAAACTCCTCCATTTCCCTCCCTGCTAATTTTTAGGTCAATACTGGACTTAAAGGTATTGTGTCATAATTTTTAACATGCTTTTAACACTATTAAAAGTCTTGGCCAATATCCCTCAAATGTGTCTAAAAAGGTGTAACAAGAAAAACTTCACTCTAGTACTCCATGCCTGGCTTGGAGATGACGGTGTTTTTTGCGCAGTGAAAAACGCGTCCTTTTCCCCCTTTCCTGTCAATCATTGCCCCGCTCCTCCTCCCAACCTCCTCCAACCCAACTGCTACACACTTCTGCCGTCTCCACACACACGCGCGCACACCGAACCACAAACACCCACACACACAGCCCAGACAGGGCGACTACAGCCCGGGGATGAAGTCCGGGACCAGAGGACTGGAAGTCAGCACCGTAGCTCCCCGCAAGCAATACGCTAACAGCGGCGTCGGAGAGTTAAGCCGGGAGCGACAGGCGAATCATGCACGGAAAAGGAGCACGGCGAAGCAGTTCACAGCAAACAATCACAAAAATAAAGGCATGCGAAGCAGCAGTGTCCCCTTATCTTAAGTCCAGTCAGTGGCCGCGGGGCTTTTTAGCAGTTGTCCTCCGGTGATGAGAACAGAGGGGGCTCTAAACAGTGGAGGGGGCGGTGATTTAGCGGACCTATACGTATAGGTCCGCCACCCAACCAGATGCGCCGTTTTTACATAATTATGCGGAAACTCCCAGAAAGCACACAATACACTGAATGTTAAAAGTTCGTTTTTTTTGGGTGTAATTGATGTCAAGGCACCCAACAAAACACAAAAAATCAAGAAAAATTTGTTTTTCATGTCACAATCCCTTTAAGAGTGGGAGTCAGACGAGTGTAGCGGGAGCGTAAGTTCATGGATAGTTCTTGGAGATCTGGAGACGGGTCGCTCGAGGAATTGGAGCCCCATGAACAAAAAGACAGGCCTCTGATAAATGATCAAGTATCCATAAGAAGACCAGAGATTCTGTACCCGACACTGAACGATGTGGTGATGAGTTGAGTGGAATCCAAGGCTTTTTATCCAGGAGTGGTGAGTAGATGCGGTTGGCTCCTCCCTGTAATCAGCTGATTGGGTGTGTCTGATCTGCTGATTACATGTGCACAAGCATGAACACTACCCCTGCGATTGGCTGGAGCAATATCTGTTCTGGTTTTCGGTAACAGGCTGCTCACACTCTTGTTTCTATCCTATGGAACCAGACCTGGGTGTGAAGATTTTAGGGAACTCACAAGGTGGGAAGCTAGTGGACGGGGTGCTATGTTAGAAATCATGTATAATTGCTTACTCTGGCTGCGTCCGAAATTGCATACTTCCACCCTAATGAGTGTGAGATTTTTTAGTGCGTCCGCAAAATTAGAACGTACTCAATAGTATGCTCTATCCATACTCATTCTGGAGAAATGTATTAGTGTGGATTGATGGACACTAGCTGAGCAGAAACTTCCCACAATGCAATGCAGCGGTGTTTGGTTGCTAAGTGATACGTATTTGTCATAAGTATAATATTAAGTATAATAATATTATTATTATATAATATTAATATTATAATATTCGTAGATAATAATATTATATAATGTCATCTTGTTTCGGCCAGAATAAACGGGAAAGAGCGGAGCGGAGCGCTGCTACTGCTGCTGTGACACGTCACTTCCTCCCAACGGCAGGAAGTCACGTGTGCGCTCTTAATAGTACGTCCGAATTAATGCACACTACTGATATTTACTCAAAAGTGTGCCGAACTTAAGTATACTTTTTAGTATATACTTTTTAGTATGGCATTTCGGACGCACCGTTTGTCTTTAAATGTTTAAAAAGAATTCTTATAAATGTTATTGAAAAACTTGGTCAGTCGCTTTTGTTAGAAAAGTTTGCTGCTCTTTATTCTCGTTCTGTGTTTCCAAGTCTCCCGGCATACTCTAGTGAAGGGATGAAGCTTGATCTGTCTGACTTTGTTGGAGTTTTTTAGTGAAAATCTACACATTGCCCACCGTATTGTCCACCAAATCGTCGCTCTCTTGAAATAATGCACTAAGTCATATTTTCAATAAAACAAAAATCAAAAAAATCAGAAAAAGAGCTGACGCATAATCTATTTGGTTCTTTTTTTGTTGTTGTTTTTTTTAAACTTGGTTGATAATTCTACATGTCTATCCATAATTTGTTCACGTCCAGCTTCACTTGACAAAATAAAAACTTTTCTTTGTACCTTAAAAAGATGTGGACAGATTTGTTAGTAACCCTCCGTTTTTTATTATTCAAGTTTCAGCTAATTATTATTATAATATAGTTTCAAGTCGTCTCAGTGACCACTGTGAGGTTTTCTTTAATTAAAGGGTGCCAACAAATTTCTCCGCGCATTGTTTTCACTGGTGATACAGACAACTTATTTTCCTGTCCATCAGTCTCGTTATCCTTGACAGTTGTCCAGCATGCACAGAACCAGGACTTGACAGTGAACGTGGACACCTGTGTTTTTCCTGTGAACACATGTCGGATGTCAGAAGTGGAACTAAACTGCTTTCAGGCCAAAAACATTCCCACTGAGAAGCAGGCTGACAAAACAGCATGACGCGAGTTATTAATCAGCTTCACAAAAAACTATGCTGAACAAGCCAATCGATGTGTGTATTTCTGAAATCTACAGTCCGGTTTCATGTTTATTGAACTCTGCTGCTGGAAGCCAATCTCACGAGATGGCAAACACAGATCAACAATCAAAGCACACGAGCCAATGCATTTATTTTTAGCCGATAAGCAATACTTGAACTTTTTTTTGGGGGTAAAATGTTAGAAATTCATAGCTGAACTCATTATTATTAAACTTTCAAGATAGCACTAATATGTTGTCAGCTGATAAAAAAGAAAACTTAAAAAAGAAAGCCGACAGATACAAGTCAAATTGATGTCGTAAAAGCAAATATACAAATATACAAATGTACACAATTAAAGTTATTCTATGCAACTTCCTAGAGCTAGCAAGAATTTTGAAAGAGGCACCTCTAAGCCCCGCCCATTCGGTCCGAATGATACGGATTGGTCCAGGTCCAGGAAGGGAAAGAACCAATCAGATGCCTTCATTTTAAACCACGCCCCCCCCCCCCCCCCCCCGCCTTGTCCCATGCGCGCACTCAAATCAAATTAAATCAAAATCATATTCCAGTTCATTCCAATTCACTGTAGTTCATGCGTAATCCAAGTCATCCCAACTCATAATCCAATTTATTCCATCTCAATCCAAAATTATAATTTATATATAATTCTTGAAAATAGCATATATACAGAATCCAAGAAGTGGCACAAAATCTTCTTTTTTTTTTTTTTTTTTTTTTTTTTTTTTTTTATAATGCTCAAGGTCTACCTTTTTAATCTGGCTTTTAACTAATGTCCCCTTTTTTAATCCCATTTTATTTTTTTTTATTTATTTATTTATTTATTTATTTATTTTATTAACAAACAGTGCAAACGATGACAAAAGACAGCATCAGTATGTGTGTGTGTGTGTGTGTGTGTGTGTGTGTGTGTGTGTGTGTGTGTGTGTGTGTGTGTGTGTGTGTGTGTGTGTGTGTGTGTGTGTGTGTGTGTGTGTGCGTGCGTGCCGTGTTTGAGTGTAAATAAGGTGATGAAAGTAGGTACATAAATTGAGAATATTGATTCGAAAGTGAACAAATAAACAATTTTCATATAGAGTGGTGTAGCATGATATCATATAAATATAGCAATATCCTAATATAACATATTTTGTATAAAATATTATAACATATAACCAAATTATATCACCATACTATTATATATTACAATATAATACTATAGTTTAACATGCCAAGAGATTTCATAACTTTAATATAATAATATGAAACAATATATCATGATAATGCCAGTAATAATTATTAGAGTTAGAATTGGTCATTTATGTTTTGCAATGAGGGGTGAGGTCAGACCGGGGTGTCAGGGAAGCGAGCAGGAGGCCCCCACCAGACTTCAGTTGCCCGACCGGGAGCCCCAGCAGGAGGCAAGTAGGACGGCAGTGAAAGGAAACCCCCCCCTACTATATAAGTACATATATATTTATTTATTTTTTTTATTTATTTATTATTTTTTTTCCCCCTTTTCTTTTTCTTTTTTTTTTATTTTCCCCTATTCCCTTTCCCCCACTACCCCTCCTGATTAATTTTGTTAGTTCTGTTAGATGTCATTTAGAGTCAGGAGGGATCGCATCTTGGACCGCAACCCGACCCAGAGGAGGCTGCTGGCCCGTTGTGGATCGACCTCCTGTGCTTCTCCTACTCTGGGCAACTCCCAGACCCAGAGGAGGGGGTCTGCCCGCTGAGGAGAAGCTTTCCAATTTTTCATTATTCATTTATTTTATTTAATTATTTATTTATTTAATTGTTCCCTCCCCCCCTTTTTTGAGAGTGAGAGAGATGGGGTTCTCCCATACCTGCCCCCTACCGCCAGCCAGGGCCCCGTCATGGCCCCACAGAGCCAGGCAAAATCAAAATCTTCTTTTTGGTCCAATCCCCGTCCTGATCAAGCACAAGGTGACAGTGGAGAGAAAATAAATGGTTAAGGAGGCCAAAAAACTTGTTTTAACTCTAAAAGCCAATAAGTGAAAAAAATATGAAAAACTGCAAAAAAATACCAGAAAACGTTATGTTTGTGTATTAATGGATTTCTATTTCTTATATTTCACTTTTTCCACCACCACAGAAAGTGTTGCTTATTATCATGATGCTAAAAATCATATAACCATGGTTTAATCTGTGATGAAATAATCATTAGGTAAACTTTAAAGGGGACCTATTATGACATCTAATACCTATTTTAAACAGGCCTTGAATGTCTTAAAAACAAGCTTTTGATTGTTTTGGCTAAATAAATTAGAAATTCAGCCTCTGAGCCATGTCTTTATCTTTCCAGTTTCTAACCTCCTTCTCTATGCAGGATTCTGAGTGGGCGGGGCTATGCTAATGAGGCTCTGTGCTGATTGGCTGCCTGACGCGATGACGCGATACACCGCTACGAAAAGATGGCGGAAGCTCTGGCCGGGGGGTTAGTTGTGGGCGTGGTTTCACGCATCGCTCCTGTCGTGATGTCACGACAGGAGCAGAATCTGAACGGCTCGTAGAAGCCACATGACACTGGATGGCTCATCCGGGCGGCTGTACAGACACTTTAGAATCTGGTTGCTTTCCTCCTTCTCTGAGTTGGCAGGCTGAGGGGAGACCACTTTATATATGTTAAAGCGAGAAAAAAACGTGTTTTTCATAATAGGTCCCCTTTAAGTTACTCCGTGTAGTATTACCACATTGGACCAGATGGGGGCAGCGTATCAAAAAAGGTTCATGTATCAGGCGCTGGAGTAAAACTTTTAAAACAACAATGGACCAAGCATTGGTGTCTGCAGACTGGTATTGAAGCCCATTTGTCTTCGTACGGAGCGCAGACATGTTGCTTGGGAGCATGCCCTCCTAATGTCAGTCAGGGTTAGCTTTGGCTACCAGCTCCTTCAGCAGATCCTGCTGAAATATCTGCAGAGCTTCCATCAGACGTTTACAGCAGAATATACCGTTTAGCATCATGACTTGATAGCGAAACCAAAAATGACTGGCGTCTAGCTGACACTGGGTTCATACAAACAGCTGTTTGATTTGCTAAGCACAGCAGCATAACGATGACAGATGTGAAGCGTTAGTGGCTAGCCATTGGCTAACCCAACTGTCAATCAATCATTGGAGTAAATTTTATTATTTTTAAGAATTTTCCAACCGAGATACAAAAAAAAAAAAAATCACCCGCCGCAGAGTTGTCAAGGATGTGAAATCAAACAATTTAGACCAGAACGTTTTTCTGTACCAGGCTGTAAATATGTTTATTTCTGCACTACAGCTGGACATTTTAACATCAGAGTCAATGGAGATTGAACCACGTTTCAGCGGGACTCTGGTGGCCAGTCGAGGAACTGCAATGAATCTTAGTTCCGCATGAGCTCCAACCCGGTAATTGGACGGTTGGCACTTGGTCTTACCCAACAGAGTGCACCTGTAGAGGGACAAAGTGGTATCACAAGACATGCCGGACCAGTTGCTCCTTTATTATCAACAGAGCAGATCTAGTCCTCCCCCATGTGGTTAGAGGTGGAACTGGAAATGGGCGACTTCTTTAGTCACTCATTCATCAAACCTGGAAATGTAATAACCGAATCTAAAATTACTTGAGAAAATGTGTTTATAGAAATAAAAATGGGTTTGTCATCAGGGGAACTGTGGTTCTCCTGATGACAAACACATACTTTATTCTCAACCTTTGAATCAAAAACCAAATTTTCACATTCTCGTGTGAACTGAATTATTTTTCTTTTTCTGCTTTTGTTCTTCATACATCCTACCTGGTGTTTTATTTCACTGTCAACACTTCATTGCTTTTTTTAGTGTTCATTAAAGCCACTCTGTTTAGCCATTTCAAATCTGACCACATGGGGGCAGCAACTCACAAAAAGTGAACGTGTCATTTGTTGGCATAAGACACAAGAAAGTGCACCTCTAGTGGGACACAGCGGTATTACAAGATGTGCCTTACCATCCCCGCTCATTAGCACAGTACTGTCAGCTGAGTATTGGTCAACTCAATAGATCTGTGGGGTCAGAAGTGGTATTACTACATAGGGTGGCTTTAAAACTAGAGCAAAAACTGAAATTCCCTTTGAAAGATTTAGAAATCCAGGAAGCAAATAGGATGAGATTGCAGTGTTCAAGCAATGTACAAGTACTTGCCTGAATTTATTTTATAGCGATCTGTGATGGAGATACATTATTTGAGATAAATACTAATTAAAACAGCTGCATAAATCCACCACAATAAAAAGTATAAAGTACCACATAATATAATGTAAGTATGTGTGTATACGTTCTAAACTGTAATTTATGACGATGCTTAGGTCATGTGACTGAACTCTGCAGGCCTCCACCATGATTAAATCCCAGCGGTCCATCTTTTCACATTTTTGCGGTGCACATTGTTACCCCAATAACAATTCACACATGCTCAGTGCAATTATGGCAGATTGGTGATTTACCAGTAAACATGAAAATTGAAGGGAGGAATAAAACTTGCAAGTTTTATGACCCTGTCAGCCACAGTGATGGATAAATGATTAATTGCACTGCAGCCCCTGCTGTGATGTCACTCAGAAACACTGAAACCCTGTTTCTGGTTCTGCAGATTTGATAGAAAAGCGAACCTCCTCTCAATGCCCCGACTCTCCTTGCAGTTCCTCCACCCAAGGCCAAGTACAGTAAGCCGCTGCAGCTGCGTTTGGTAATGCACAACACATCACCAGCTCCAAAGACACGGTGCCTTGAAGCGGGAAAATCGGCATAGTGTCCCATTATCACTCGACAAATGCGTCGTCATTGCAGAGTGGGGACCAGTGATTTTTCATCCGTTACAGCGCTGATGTGACAGGCTCTGGCCCGACGCGATACGTCATCGTAAAAGCCATTCGGTGAGAGGCTGATAGCACAGCGGCACACGGGAGGGGAACTTCTCCATCTGCTAATGAAGAGCACATTCACCGGTCATGGAATCTGCTGTCTGTGTCTATGACGGCGGGTGAGTTATAGTAATGGTCCTCGAGTGGCGAGCGAGTCTTAAAATGCTGCTCTTACCGGGAGATTGACTGGCTTCTGCAGCGGTTCAGCTTTCTTTGTCTCTCACAAACACGTATATGTGCGTTCACATTCGTTGAGGCAAAGCCCACCTCTACATGTGCACACTCGAGATTTTATGTGATAAAACGCACTTCGTAATAATGTAACTTCTGCTTGAAAGTGCTGCACAGGTCGTAAGAGCAGGCCTGCACGAGAGCAGACCTGTCACATTTCCCCAGAGTGCCAGGTACTAAATGTAAACTATATTCCCATCAACCATGGATGTAGCCCTCAATGTTCCACTTACAGTCATGCAGGAGCGTGAGAAGGTTATCCACTCTTTTATTTGTTTGTCGCCCTTAGTGTTAGGCAAATGCAAGCACAAAATATAACTTTTTACTGTGCCATTATTGAGTTTGCTTAAATCAAGCCAAAAAAGGAGGGCAATTGTGAGCAATAACACATGATTCAGTAGCTCGTAGGTCGACCCTCAGCTACAACAACTTGAATTAGTCATTTCCTGCATGACTCTATCAGTCTCTCACATTTATGCGGAGGAATTTCGGCCCACTCTTCTCTACAAATGTCGCTTCAGTCGATGGAGTTTTTTTTGGCTGAGGTCTGGACTCTGACAAAATCATCCCAAAGCCATGATATTTTTAGCTTTAGCTTTTAGCTTTTACAGCTATTCTGAGGAAGATTTGCTGGTGTGCTTCGGATTAATGTACCGTTGCATGGCCAAGTTAAACCAGGCCTTAGTTGTTGGACGTATGGCCTCAGATTTGTCTCTGGAGTAGTTGGGGTGCAGTTTTGTGAACCTTCGGTTGTTTATAGGCTTTCTCCTAAACTAATTCAGTCTTCTTCCAGTCACGTTGCTGTGGAGTTTAATTTGACATTCTCAGTGAGGCCTTTTGGGTTTGAGCTTCAGCTTCTGATTACTTCCTCTTTTAATTTTTTATAAACTCTGAGCATTGGATGGTCTGACCTCGGGATATGTTTTACTGGGACATCCACTCCCATACCCCGTTTCCACCAAACCGGTTCCAGGGCTGGTTCTGGGCCAGTGCTGAGTTTGGAACCGGGCTTTCTGTTTCCACGGACAAAGAACTGGCTCCAGGCCAGAAAAAAACAGTTCCAAGGTAGCACCAACTCTTTGCTGGGCTAGAGGAAAGAACCTCTTACGTCAGCGGAGGGGGTGGAGTTGCAATAGCGAGACGGCGACATTTTCAAATAAGCGACAAATTAACATGGATGCAGCAAAGCAGCAGTGGTCTGAGGAGGAGACAAACTTTCTTTTAGCGATATGGTCCTTGGAGGGTGCTATTCGGATCAAGTCCGTATTAGAACAAATACGTTGTTGTTGCTTCAACTTTCACACCAATGCAAACGCGGTGACGTAACTGAGGTTTGCAGTAACACAATGACATGGCTCCCCTTAGCACCCAAGCTATGAAAAAACAAACCGGTTCTCAGTTGGTGCGCAAGTTGAACAAGTTGTGAACCAGCACCAGCCCTGAAACCGGTTTGGTGGAAAAGAGGTAACAGCGGAAGATTGGCAGTACTTTAGAACCCTTTTCCAAATTGATGTACTGCAACAGTTGCTTCTCTAATATCTCTGTTTATGTCTTTCCTCCTTGGCATTGTTTTAACACTTGCCTTAATGCTTCAAACCAGCAAATTCCCTAAATATCTCCTTTCACGGAGGCCGGCTGTGATGGAAACGTCTTACTTCAGCTCATTTCCTCTGTTATTCTCCTCCAGCTCTGAGTACATTCAGCCCGGGTTACCAGGGTGTGTTATTGTTATTGTGTGTTGTGGGTTCAGCTGCCCCACGCAGGTGCCAGGTTTGTTAACAAAACCACATACTATTTTGTTGAAAGTGTTTTGCTCTGCTCTGTTAAAACTACAGTAATATTGATTCTCTGGTGCCATTCCTTCATCCGGCTCTGGAGATGTACGCTTGACCCTTCGGCTGCAGCGGTAATTAAAGGTCTCTGAAGTCTAGCCATGGCCCAGACTTTATTTCTTGAGTGTTATTATTTCAGACTTACTCAGACAATATAGTCTCCATGGTGATTAAAAATATATACGGAGGTATTTCGGATTTCTTTCCCAGCACTGATGATGACCAAGTTCTGTCACAGTTTTGTTATTTAGTTCCCGTTTTATTTTTAAACCCGTGCTTTGTTTCAGTTACGTCTCGACTTCCTTTGTTCCCATCTGTCCAGATTGTTTGCACCTGTTTCTCGTCAACCTTTCTGTGTATATCTTGTCTTGTCTTTCCCGTGTCCCCTGCTGGTCTGTACTGTTCCTTCCCTCCATGTTTCAGATCATGTTTTTGTACTTTGTCATGTTCATGTTCTGGTTTTTGAATCCTGCTCAGCAGCGCTTTTGGTTTTGTTGAAATTAATAAATCACTTTTTTTCGAGCTCCTGGTCTCCTGCATGTGGGTGCTATCAACTATCAACCACATCCTTGACAAGTTCACCTAGCAGCATCTGACTGCAGCACTTTTAATTGTTGTGTGAGCTGTGAGGGGGTACTCAGCATTGCACACATGAATATTATTATTTTTGTCTTCTGCTCACTTAATTTTGACCGTATAGAAACGTAATTCTACGTAACGTAATAGAAACTACCTCATACTGTGCAATATTTTCTATCCATAATGTTCAAATATTCCCTACTATCTATGTGCAATACTCTTCCATCCTTTCAAGTGCAATATTATTCTTCCATCCATTCAAGTGCAATATTCCTCCACCCATTCCTGTACATTTTTATCCTCCCATTCACTCTTTTTTATAGTGTATATATATATTTATGTTTCCTGTTTTTCGTTTTGTTGTTTACAGTACTTGTTTACATAGTCTTTGCATGTGTGTACTTTGACGGAGCTGCTGCCTAATTTCATTGTACCAGTATAATGACAATAAAGGCTTTCTATTCTATTCTATTCTATTCTTACTTTTTAACAACTTGTGCTTTTTATTATTTTACCTCGTCTTATTTTATTTCATTTTGTTATTTACTGTTTAATTGTGTCTTGCCCCTTTTAATGTCGATGTAAAGCACTTGGAATTACCTTGTGTTGAATTGTGCTACAAAAATAAACTTGCCTTGCCTTTAATAATAGCAATATTAAAACGTGATTTGGTTGTATGAGGATGTGCTGTTTTGTATCAATTGAAATACTGTTGCTCTTCATGTGTAAAGATAATAATCATTCCAGGGGCGAAAATCCTGTTTCATAGTTGGGGTGGACAATAAACTTTAGAGAATAAATCCAGTGGGGGACAAGGAATAAAAGTTTTAGCCTTCCTTTAATACAGCATTTTGACATTTTCATCTCTATCTCGCAAACAGGCAGAAGACCTTTTTTAGAGCAATACAAAACAATGGTATTAGGTGGAAGGTGGCAATAAGACAGCACATCTGACATAATACACTGCAAAAACCCAAAATCTTATATTTATTTGTCTTATTTGTCTTATTTCTAGTTAAAATGTCTCATTTTTAGTTAGAAAAAATCTCATTACACTTAAAACAAGACTCATCACTGGAAAAAAACAACAATTTTCACCTGTTTCAAGTAGATTTTCACTTAAAATAAGTAGAAAAATCTGCCAATGGAACAAGATTTTTTTGCTTGTAATGAGAAGATAAATCTTGTTCCACTGGCAGATTTTTCTACTTATTTCAAGTGAAAATTTACTTGAAACAGGTGAAAATTGTTTTTTTTTTTTTTCCAGTGATGAGTCTTGTTTTAAGTGTAATGAGATTTTACTGTTTGTTATTATTTTCGATTTCGGTTTCGGCCACAAATTTTCATTTTGGTGCATCACTACTAAATACTACTGCATTGTTGCAAAATTATTAATTCTGTCTCAAATTATTCTAGGGGGGGACAGCTTTACTAATGGGGGGGACTTGTCCCCCCTGTACCCCCCGGGATTTTCGCCCCTGAATCATTCTAGCCAAACCTTTTCTTTTTCTTAAGGCCGGGAGCTCAAAGTTTGTCTCACTTTCTAGAAAGAATTAGGACACTGTGTGAGTCTGTGTGAGAAAAGCTCAACTGGGCAAACTGATAGTCCAGGCAGCTCGGAGTGCAGCAGCAGCAGAGGAACGTTTCCTGCCATGGACTGAAAGGATTTTAGGTGGGGGTCCTCCTCCTCCCCAGCGCCGCCTGCATGCAAATGGATCAGATCGGGACAGAATAAGGACCATTTAACGCACTCGACTGACTTGTTTTTTGCTCTGGTTAAAGACCCCAGCAGGGCACATTTTAAACCTCTTCCTCCACGGCGGCTCACACAGGTGAAAGTGTCCTCCAACTCCGCCGCAGCGCTGCCGGAGCGGTGCGTCTCATCCAGGGAGCGCGCAGCGTGACTGCGCCTCTCCGCTCAGCCATGACGCATCTGCGCCCGTAGCCGCCTCGGTCTCCGTGTCACTACTATGTTTCTCGAGCTTGGAGTTTGCTTGTCCTGGAAGGGTCCCGTTTTCTGACAAGTTGCCGTTGCTGGTTGGTATGTTCGTCACGTCCGCCCCGGGTTAACTTGCGCGTTGTTCCCCCCCCCCCCCACCTCCTGCAGCGGCACAGACCGGAGCGGCACACAGCCGAACCGGGGCAAACAACCGGGTAAAGCGGGTAAAACCGGGCTCCTGCGTGCTGAACTTGGCCGGGATTGGGGATGAGAGCCGTGCGTAACGCCAGACGGGAGGCAGCAGTGACGGCGGCGTCGGGAAGCTGCTGAGCGGCTCAATTCACCCCCAGCATCATCATCCTCAGCAGCATTTGTGCCAGGAATAAAAACTGCGGGGGACTGCCGCTGCTCACTCCCTATCAACACTTCCAGCTTCTTTTTTTCTTCTCCTCCTTCTTCTTTTTTTATTTTATTTATTTTTTTAATTCCTGCTATTGCAGTTCAGCTCCTGAACCCACAGCTGCATAAACTTGTCCAGATCTGGTGACATTTTTTCGCCCGTGTTGCGTGTGTTGAGGAGCCTGGATGGATATTCGGCTCATCGGCGGAATTTGAGAAGCAAAAAAGGGGGGATTATTATCAGTCCCTCTCTTATTATAAACCTCAAAATGGATGCCAACGACATGCTTTGGGGACGCCACTGGATAAACCTCTCCGCCGCCGATCTGTTTGACATCTGAGGGGCAAAGAGAGTTCAAAGTTTGGATAATCCGCACGGCCGAAGGTGTAGGATGCAGTCTGGAGCCAAGACGCTCTCCGCAGGTGGAGGTGCGTCACTCTGCTGCCTACTTCTCCTCTGGCTCATCTACTCCCATCTGCTCAAAGAGGGTAAGGACGTTCACAGATATTTATCACTTTGCCAGCGGCGGCTTATTGGGATGCAGCTGCACGCGGTGCGGCCCGACCCTGTGATCCCCAGGAAAAAAACACGCCAATATCTAATAAAAAAAAGTATTCCAGGCAGCTGTGAGGTCTCCACAAGTCTATTTGGGTGACCTTGTAGCACCTCAGGATTTCTGCAAAAATAATTGGGCATTCTCTGCCTCTGTTATCTAACCTGATGGTATTTTAGTCCTCTGATGATCTAATTTCCTCCCTCACTAATGCTGTGTTTTATTATTTTGTTACCATAGGCAATGATAATGTGATGCATCTCGAACTGTCAGGTGAAAAGAAAAAAAAGCAGGGTCTGCCAGCTGTAATTCCTGCTGTTGACACGGAGGCCGGATTTCTGGCTTTAGTGCTGTTGTTATTTCACTCAGGTTTAAGGATACATCTATTCATGCCGTGCGTTCCTCTTGAATAATACATCCGCTGGTGCTATTACACCCTCATTCTGTCACAGACTAAAAAGCAAAAGGATGTTTCCCTGCACTTCATTGGCTGCTGTCCACGACTAAATATTTTGGATTAAGGTGCCGTGGAAGGCACGGAGGAGAGGCTTTAAGTACTGGAACTTGTTGGGCGATGTTATACACTAAGTTTGCAGATTAGATCTTTTAATCAAGCGCCGGCCTGCAGCATAATTACCACTGTGGAGGAGGGATAGTGCCTACATCAATGTCTTTGGCAGCTTGCCGGGAACAAAAGTAGACACTGATGTGGAAAATGAACTGCCAGTGTGTTGAAACGACTTCCCCTTGCCTCCAATCTTCTGTTTTCTCTCAACGCCGCTGCTGTCACCAGGCTCTCATTGTCATCCCTGAATTGCCTCTCAAGCTTTATGCGTATTATCAGAGGAACCACGGCAACGCCATCCTTCCCCTCAGCCATTTATTATTGACTTGTTTCGGCTGAAAATGATCTCATTACCGCATTATTGTACAAATTGCTCAATCAATTTCTTGTGAACTTTCCTACCTCTGATATATTTATTCATGGTGTGAATGGATTTGGCCGTTACTGAGCCTCATTCAAGACCGGCACAAGTCATCTGCAAATAAGACGGGCTGCTTTCTCCAGGAGTGCAGCTGTGAACGTAGCTTTGTCCGCCACGATTTTGTTATTACATCAGCTTGTGTGAGACTGGAGTTTACAGTCAACCCTCTGTAGTCTGCAGCGCCGCTGATGCAACGGAGCACCGTTCACTTTCTGTGCCCCAGAAGCAACAATCAGTGCTGGGAAACTGGTGGGTGGAGAGACAGTGCTGCCTCCACCATCTCCCCAACTCATCAGTCACACCGAGCAAGGACAGAAAATCAAAGCACAGCATCCCCTCACCTGTGCAGGCTTTAGGAGCGGCGCAGGTCACAGTGAGTGGCGCGTCAGCTGCTGTCAGGCGTTGCCAAATTTATTCAACAAATAGACACACCGATGTCCGAATTTCCTTTGTTCAGATTCTGCTTCAGGGATGCAGTTACAGGATGGCAGCATTTACTCTCATCTTTAAAATGTTGGAGGTGTAAACTGAATATTAATGAACATTTAACTCAGGTAATAGTACATTTTAAGAAGTTTGAACCTTTTTTTTATACTGAAAGTGCCACAAACAAACCTTTGAGATTTTTAGCTCACATGGAGGTTAAGTTGATTTGACTAAATACTCTTGTTCGGTCTCATGCTGGTTCACTCTCGTTTTCTCTTCCGTCGTTACGTTGTCACGATGTCCAATGGGGTGTTGTAACGCCGCTACGTCACTGATATGTGAGGATAGTTAGGACAGCGGGCTGCAAGAGCTGGACAAGGTTGCAGAAGAGCAACAAAATATTCTTCCAATTGAGGTTGAAACTGGTATTTTAACTTTGAATAAAACTCATCTGTGGTGCAAAAACTTTAAATATGGGGAACCAGAAAACAGCAGAGCATCACATAACGGGGGGGGGGGGGGGGGAGGGGCACAAAATGGCAACCATCGAAGTTCCGGATTGAATTTCACCTGAAGCTAAGATTGGTTGCCGTTCCTTGATTGGCCGCTAAGGGGAGGAGTGGCAGTCTAGTGGTTACAGAGGTGGGTTTGGGTCCGGATGACCCACGAAGATGGCAACCAAAAATATACCACCTTGGGTCCCTGAGCAAAGCAAGGCCCTTAACCCGGATTGCGGCCAGAATAAAGGCAGCCAACTGCTACTAGTCTAACTACTGATTGTGTGTTTCCACATAAACTGATGAATAAAGTTATCATCATAAAGGCGAGTCAATCTCCCCTAACATCCATGTTAAAATGTCCAACTTAAGAGCAGAAATAAACAGATTTACAGCCTGGTTGAAAAAAAAGGCTCTGGTTGTACCACGGCAGGAGAATTTATATCAAAAAAGACATTCATTTTTTAATATGATAGACTGACAGGCTAGCACTTTAGCACACTTGCACTTCCTCATCCGTAATCATCGAGGAAAGCAACCACCTGATGATACGAACCCTCCCTTGGGTAAACAAGACGTCATTTTTGTTTTTCGCCGGTATACCTCGCTGTAAATGTTTGGCGGCAGCTCAGCAGATATTTGGGCGGAGTTCAGCTGAAGGAGCTGGGAGCAAAACTAACTTTTATTGACTTTGATTGGTGTGCTTCCACCAACTTTCGAAGCAACGTATCTCGAAATTGATGGGTCACGTAACCTAACGCTTCGTCCATTGTTTTATACGGTCTATGGCTATACCAGCGGCACACAGGAGTCAGCCAACCTGGGCATTTCTGGTCTGACCTCCAACCGAAGAGAAGAGTTTACCAATCATCACGGCTTTCAAAGAATCAAGGAGAGACGTAGAGGACATTTTACAATGGATCTCAATGATGGATGTGTTTGACAATAAAACTCTCAGTCAAATGCCACAAACTGACTTTCCCGATGTGCTAAAAATATTCAGGGACCAAAGTGGTTATTGCACGTATGCAGTCAAATTCAGCTTCTTAGCAGCCTTCCAGGTCTTC